>NC_090654.1:18121080-18348580 GCF_040937935.1 Hyperolius riggenbachi | reverse complement strand
ACCGGCATATGATAGGCTGAAGCCTATCCTTCAATGCGCAGGACGGATATCCGTCCTGCGCAGCCCAGGAAGGAAGAGGTAGGGAGGGAGAGGGAGGGAGCACAGAAACCGATGCGGAGGGGGGCTTTGAAGAGGCCCCCCCCCCCCCCCCCCGCAAAGCACAGCAAGCCGGCGGCGTTCAGACCCCCCCAGCTGGACATCCCCCCCTAGTGGGGAAAAAGGGGGGAAGTCTGATCGCCCTGGCATAATATTGATCTGTGCTGCGGGCTGGAGAGCCCACGCAGCACAGATCAGGCCAATCACCCCTGGTCGGCAAGTGGTTAAAGAGGAACTCCAATAAAAATAATGTAATAAAAAAGTGCTTCATTAATAATTATGTATAAATGATTTAGTCAGTGTTTGCCCATTGTAAAAGCCTTTAAAACCCTGATTTACCTTCTGACATTTATTACATGGTGACATTTTTACTGTTGGCAGGCGATGTAGCTGCTGCATGCTTTTTTGGCAGTTGGAAACAGCTGTAAACAGCTATTTCCCACAATGCAACAAGGTTCACAGACAGGAAACTGCCAGGAGTACCACAGTCCTCAGAGTTTCTTGTGGGAGGGGTTTCACCACTATATCAGCCATACAGCACCCCCTGATGGTCTGTTTGTGAAGAGGAATAGGTTTCTCATGTAAAAGGGGGTATCAGCTACTGATTGGGATAAAGTTAAATTCTTGGTCTGAGTTTCTCTTTAAGCTCAGTAAAATTACGTTGAGTGGAGTATCCCCTAATGCTTTTTGTTGGCTGCAGAGTGGCAGGCTGTCATTCGCTGCTAATATATAGGAGTTGTCCTGTGTGTTCGGTATCTGTGGATGTTTAGCGCAGTCACCCCTAATGCTGGTTGCTGGCAGTAGAGTGGCAGGTTGTCATTTGCCGCTATTATATAGGAGTTGTCATGTGTGTCGGTAGGTGCCAGTGTTGAATTACCGGTTCTTCTGGTTTTGCATCTCTCCTCATTTTATCTCTTCTCTTTTCAGTTTTCGTTCAGAGCAGACACCATGGCATCCGAGGATATCTCCCAGCTGGCCGATTCCCTGGCCAAAACTAAAGTGGGCGGAGGAGAGCTCAGCTTCAAAGGCAGAACTCTGAAGCTCAACACAGCCGAAGATGGTAAGTGTGAGCGTGTTACCTACTGACAGGAACCTGAGAGGGAACACCTTGTGTCTTTATGTATATCTACGGTGTTTGGTGTTTTTTTTTTGGGGGGGGGGGGGTTGTACTTTGTGTATTACTAGCTCAAAAAACTGTCCTTCACTTGGATTGATATAAATATTATGTAATTCTCTGGGTTGTCCCAAAATCTACCACACCAGACTACCCCCTTTTGAGTGAGATCTCTCCAGCGTACAGGATCGATAGTTTCAAACGATTTTAGACAGAAATCTATAGAAATTATGACCAATCTTTGGTATAATGATCGAATCAGCTGGGAAAATGGAGCAAGTGTATGGACCAATAACCAGGCCTTCTTTGAAGGACTTACGAGGCCAAGTCCATAAAAAAAAATAAAAAAAAGTTAGCTACCTGGCTCAGCTTGTAAGGCACGGAGGACGCCGTCAGCACCCTCCGTGCCGTTCCACCTGGTCCCCGCCGCTGCACAGCCCCCCGAACGGTCCCCGACCGCGCGGCCCGGGTCGGGCTCCTCAGCCTGTACCAAGATGGCCGGTGGAGCTGGACGCGGCTGCGCAGTCCGCATAGCCGAGAGTGCGGCTGCGCAGCTCTAAGGCCAACCCCCCGATCCACGCTACTGTTGCGTGGATCGGGGGGTTGGCCTTAGAGCTGCGCAGCCGCACTCTCGGCTATGCGGACTGCGCAGCCGCGGCCAGCTCCGCCGGCCATCTTGGTACAGGCTGGGGAGCCCGATCCGGGCCGCGCGGTCGGGGACCGTTCGGGGGGCTGTGCAGCGGCGGTGACCAGGTGGAACGGCACGGAGGGCGCGGACGGCGTCCTCCGTGCCTTACAAGCTGAGCCAGGTAGCTAACTTTTTTTTTTTTTTTTTTTTTTTTTTTTTTTTTTTTATGGACTTGGCCTCGTAAGTCCTTTAAAGAGAACCCGAGGTGGGTTTGAAGAATATTATCTATACAATACAATACAATACAATACAATAACATTTCTATAGCGCTTTTCTCCCATAGGACTCAAAGCGCTTAGGCTCTCTCAGATTCAGTAATTAGTAGGATGAAGTATTCACACAACAAAAGTTATATTTCTGCAAATGCCAGACTGAACAGGTGGGTTTTCAGTCTGGATTTAAACACGTCCAGGGATGGGGCTGTCCTGATCTGTTGAGGTAAAGCGTTCCAAAACGTAGGGGCAGCATGACAGAAGGCTCTGGGACCAAAGGTTTCTAAGTGGACTCTGGGTATGACTAGATTATTAGAACCTGTGGATCTGAGAATGCGGGGATTGCTACGCAGCTGTAACATATCTTTCATGTATCCAGGGCCTAGATTATTCAGGGATTTAAATGTCAGTAGGCCGATCTTGAATAGGACCCTCCATTCTATAGGTAGCCAGTGAAGGGAATGCAGGACTGGCGTTATGTGGCAGTGACGGGGTTGGTTGGTTAGCAGTCTGGCAGCAGTATTCTGTATCAGCTGTAGGCGGTACAAGGCCTTTTTTGGAAGGCCAGTGTAGAGTATTGCAGTAGTCCAGTCGGGATGTGATGAAGGCGTGGACTAAGGTTGGCAGATCTTCTGGGGGTATGAGGTGCTTGATTTTTGCAATGTTCTTCAGGTGAAAATAGGATGATTTCACCACAGCAGAGATTTGAGTTCTGAAGTTTAAATCCCCATCAATTAGAACTCCCAGGCTACGCACATGATTAGAGCTGCGTAGATCCGTGCCTCCTATTCCCAGTGGTGAAGACTGCAAGTTAAGTTGTTTTGTTATCATGCTCTGCCCTCCAATCAGAAGGACTTCAGTTTTGTCTGCATTTAGTTTCAGCCAGTTGTCATTCATCCATTGCTGTAGTTCACGTAAGCAGGCGTTTATAGTTAGAGTTGGGTCTGTCACACCAGGCTTGAAGGAAAGATATAGTTGGGTGTCGTCTGCATAGCAGTGGTATGTCAGGCCATGTTTTTGGATTAGTTTTCCCAACGGTAGCATGTAAATCGTGAAAAGCAGGGGGGAGAGGATTGAGCCCTGGGGCACCCCATACTTAAGTGTGACAGGGGTGGACAGGAAGGGCCCCATAGACACTTTGTGGGTTCTGCCACTCAAGAAGGATTGGAACCACTGAAGTACTATGCCATCAATGCCACAGTATTCCTGTAGCCTGTTTATCAAGATGTCATGGTCAACTGTGTCAATGGCTGCAGAAAGGTCTAGCAGTATGAGGATCGAGCACTCTCCTCTGTCTCTTGCCATGAGCAGGTGGTTGCATATTTGGATGAGGGCAGTTTCAGTGCTGTGGTGTTTCCTGAAGCCAGACTGGAATGGGTCATAACTGTTATTTTGTAGGATTCTGGCTTCTAGCTGGAGGTATACAGCTTTTTCAATTAGCTTTCCCAGAAAGGGGAGGTTAGAGACAGGTCTGTAGCTGGTCATTGCATCTGGGTCCAGGGAGGGTTTTTTGAGGAGAGGCCTGATGATTGCTTCCTTCAGTAAAGCAGGAAATATCCCTGATTGTAAGGAACAGTTAACAATTTTGAGGAATACCGGTACGAACAGGTCGGGGCAGTTCAACATGAACTGTGTTGGGCCAGGATCCAGGTCACAGGTAGTTAGGCGGACGTGAAGGAGGATGCTTGATGTGACTTCTTCATACAGAGGCTGGATCTACCTATACAGCCCAGCCTCTGTTGCTATCCCAAATCCCCCTAAGGTCCCCCTGCACTCTGCAATCCCTCATAAATCACAGCCACACTGCTGACAAACAGCTTGTCAGAGCTGGCTGTGTTTATCTCTATAGTGTCAGTCTGCTGCTCTCCCCGCCTCCTGCAGAACTCCAGTCCCCGCCTGCATCCCTTTCCTCCCTGCTGATTGGAGGGAAGGGACGGGGGCAGGGACCGGAGCTATGCAGGAGGCGGGGGAGCAGCTGAGACTGACACTACAGATGTAAACACAGCCTCACAGCATAGCTGTGATTATGAGGGATTGCAGAGTGCAGGGGGACCTTAGTGGGGTGTGGGATAGCAACAGAGGCTGGGCTGTATAGGCAGATCCAGCCTCTGTATGCAGATAACATTCTTTAAACACACCTCGGGTTCTCTTTAAGAAGCTACAATTACATTATTACCTTTTTGAAATTAAAGTTTCTTGATAAATATTTAAAGTGAACCAGAGACGAAGCACCCTCATGTACTTACCATATATATCAGTGGGAACATTAGAGAAAACACCTACCCTGCTCTCTGTTTCATCCTTCACTGCTCAGCCTGCTTCTTACCAGCCCTGATGAGAATCCTGGACTGAGCATTCATTCTGGCTTTGCTCAGGAATCCTTATAGCTGAGTCTGTCTTCTCTGACGTCTTTTCAAGCCCAAGCCTTCCCCCTTGTGGCTCTGCTATAATGTCTCAGCTAAAATGATTCCAAAGCCAGACTGAATGCTCAGTCCAGGATTCTTATCTGGACTGATAACAAGCAGGCTGAGCAGTGAAGGATGAAACAGAGAGCAGGGTAGGTGTTTTCTCTAATGTTCCCACTGATATATATGGTACATGAGGGTGCTTCGTCTCTGGTTCACTTTAAAGGACAACTGAAGCGAGAGGGATATGGAGGCTGACAATATTTATTTTGTTTTAAGCAGTACCAGTTGCCTGGCTATCCTGCTGACCCCCTGCCTCTAATACTTTTATCCATAGACCCTGTACAAGCATGCAGCAGAGCAGGTGTTCCTGACATTGTCAGATCTGACAAGATTAGCCGCATGCTTGTTTCTGCTGGGCTGAGGCCATCGCTCTCCTACTAACCCCGCCCATTCTGTCATGTGCTGATTCATCTGCCCTCCTCCCAATTGTATAGCAACATAATGCGTCACCTGAGAGGCGGAGTCCTGATCCCTGAGAGCTATGCACCTTTAGGAGCTTGTTTGTAAACATAATTTTTTATTTTTTTTTTGGTCTCCTGCAGTGCAGAAATTCTTTAGATCTGACGCAGGGTTAAGGGCTTTTATTCCCATTGTGTTTTCATACTGCAGAAATACACGGAAAACAGATACAGCGAGGCCTAAGGCCCTGTTCATACTTTCAGCGTTTGCAGAACGCATAGAAATTCGAAGAAACGCAAGTTGAAAAACGCATGCGCTTGTATGAGTTTTTCTTGCGTTCAAATGCGTTTTCTATTGCGTTTTGCACGTCACACAGGAAACAGAAAAGAATGATAGGAAACGGAGAGGGAGACGTATGCTACGCGTCCATAGATTTTCATTGCTTCCGTTTCTGTGCGTGACGCACAGAACTGCGTGCAGCAGTGCGGATGAGAAACGTATGCGTCTCATACATGTGAACGAGGCCATTAGAAAACATTAGTAACTGTTTCTATGCGCAAAGTCTGCCCGTACGCGTTCTGTAAAAACTGCTAGGAACGCACATAGACTGAACGGGGCATAAGTGTTATTGCCCAATTTAAAGAGAACCCGAGGTATGTTTAAAGAATGTTATCTGCATACAGAGGCTGGATCTGCCTATACAGCCTAGTCTCTGTTGCTATCCCAAACCCCACTAATGTCCCCCTGCACTCTGCAATCCCTCATAAATCACAGCCATGCTGCTGACAAACAGCTTGTCACTCTGCAATCAGACACAGATCACAGCTATGCTGTGAGGCTGTGTTTACATCTGTAGTGTCAGTCTCGGCTGCTCCCCCGCCTCCTGCATAGCTCCGGTCCCTGCCCCGGTCCCTTCCCTCCAATCAGCAGGGAGGGAAGGGATGCAGGCGGGGACTGGAGTTCTGAAGGAGGTGGGGAGAGCAGCAGACTGACACTATAGAGATAAACACAGCCAGCTCTGACAAGCTGTTTGTCAGCAGCGTGGCTGTGATTTATGAGAGGTTGCAGAGTGCAGGGGGACCTTAGGGGGGTTTGGGATAGCAACAGAGGCTGGGCTGTATAGACAGATCCAGCCTCTGTATGCAGATAACATTCTTCAAACCCACCTCGGGTTCTCTTTAAATATTCCTACAGTATTTTCCAATATTTTTGTATTGTTTTAATATTTGCTCTTCTGTGATCTGCAGCAGAAGAAATGATCCGGGAGATCGCAGAGTGCGACGGGCTGCAGGCGCTGCGGCTGGAAGGGAACACGGTTGGCGTGGAGGCAGCAAAGGCCATCGCTAAGGCTTTGGAAACCAAGCCTGACCTCAAGGTAAGCGTAACTGTGCCCCCTGTGGGAACATTATAAAGTAAATTGTTATGAGGAAAATGTGGAGGCAGCTGAACTTGTCACCCTGGACTCAGCCCTCTCCTTCACCCCCACATCCAATCCATTGCTAGGGCCTGCAGTTTTCATTTAGCGAAACATCTCCGAGATTTGGCCTTTCCTGACTCCAGACTCTTCCAAACTCCTTGTCCATGCCCTCATCATCTCCCGCCTGGACTACTGCAACACCCTCCTGTCAGGCCTTCCTCAGAACGGCATCGCCCCCTACAATCCATCATGAACGCAGCAGCCAGACGAATCTACTCCTCCCACCGTTCTGGCTCCACGACTCCCCTACGCAAATCCCTTCACTGGCTTCCAATTCGCTTCAGAATTAGCTTGAAGATCCTATGTTTGGCATACAAATCTATAAACAAGTCCTGCCCAACCTACATCTCTGACCTGGTTAGCTGATACAAACCTGGCCGCCCACTTCGCTTCTCCAACAGCCTCCTCTTAACCACCCCACGCATCTCGCACTCCCATGCACAACTACAGTACTTCACTAGAGCTGCCCCCATCCTGTGGAACTCCCTCCCACTGCCCATCAGGCTTGCCCCCTTCTTCAACACCTTCAAACAAGCACTCAAAACCCACTTCTTCAAGGAGGCCTAGCCCACCTCGACTCTGTCTTAACTATCTCTGCTGAGAACTTCTTGATGCACCCCCTCTTTTGTGTCACCACCCCCTCTCACTAGATTGTGAGCCTTTGGCAGGGCCCTCTCCCCTTATGCTGGGGATACACGTTATGCTTCCCCTTATCAATCGAGCCGCTGATGGCTCGATTGATAATTTCCGACAGGTCTAATGACCCGCTTGATCCCCACCCGGTCGATTCGAGCGGGAATCGATCCGAATGAGCGGGGATGCGGCGGGAGTCGATTCGGCGGCTAATCGAGCCGCTGGGTCGACCCGTGTATCCCCAGCATTACATATCATACTTGATTGTACACCCTACCCAGAATATGTGAACTTGTATTATTAGCACTACCACTCCAGTGTATGATCTGGCATTATACTACCTGTATTGTATTGTGTATCTTATTGCTTTTTATTACCTGTATTGTTGTATCTACTGTCTATTACCTGTATTGCGCTGTCAGTCACCCCTGTTATCATTGGCTGTAATCCTATGTATTGTACAGCGCTGCGTAATATGTTGGCGCTATATAAATCCAATTAATAACTTCTTCTGAAACTTGCTGATTTCTGATGTAATACTTCAGGTCTCGGACCTGTAACTAGCATGCAGAGTTCAGAAACCAGATTATCCTTAAAGCTAATGTAACCCCACCTTACAAAAAAGAAAAGTCAGATACTCACCTAAGGAGAGGGAAGGCTCGGTCCTAATGAGCCTCCCCTCTCCTCTCCCGGTCCCGCTCAGGATCCCCCGTAGAGGTATTCGACCGTTCCGGTCAAATACTGGCACTTCCGCTGCTGAAGGGAGGTTTCGTGAAGACTTCGGGAGCACTCGGGCTCCCAAAGACGGGCCGCTCCATACTACGCATGCGCGAGCGCCGTCATTGACGCACTCGCGCGTGTCTATGACATACTCGCGCGTCCGCAGTATGGAGCCGCCGGCCTTCGGGAGCCCGAGTGCTCCCGAAGTCCCCGCGGCGGCTGATTTGACCGAAGGATCCACCGGGCACCGGGAGAGGGTAGGCTCATTAGGACTCAGAGCCTTCCCTCTCCTTAGGTGAGTATGTGATTTTTTTTTTTTTTTTTTTTTTACAGTTGGGGTTACATTAGCTTTAAAGGGAACCTAAACTGAGAGGGAGATGGATGTTTCCTTTTAACCACTTGAGGACCCACCCTTTACCCCCCCCTTAAGGACCAGCGCTGTTTGTTGTGATCTGTGCTGGGTGGGCTCTGCAGCCCCCAGCACAGATCAGGGTGCATCCAGAGCGATCAGATTGCCCCCCTTTTTTCTCCCCTATGGGGATGATGTGCTGGGGGGGTCTGATCGCTCCTGCCTGCAGGCATGTTGCGGGGGGGCACCTCAAAGCCCCCCTCCGCGGCGACATTCTCCCCCTCCCTCTCCTACCTGGCCCCCCCGGTGATCCGGGCTGCACAGGACGCTATCCTGTCACATGGCGGCGATCCCCGGCCGCTGATTGGCTGGGGATCGCCGATCTGCCTTACGGCGCTGCTGCGCAGCAGCGCCGTACAATGTAAACAAAGCGGATTATTTCCGGGCCCGCAGGCTATTCATGGAGCCCCCCGCCGTGAATTGACAGGAAGCAGCCGCTTGCGCGAGCGGCTGCTTCCTAATTAATCAGCCTGCAGCTGGCGATGCAGAACTGCGTCGCTGGTCCTGCAGCTGCCACTTTGCCGACGCACGGTATAAGCGTGCGGTCGGCAAGTGGTTAAACAATACCAGTTGCCTGGCAGTGCTGCTGATCTCTTTGGCTGCAGTAGTGGCTGAATTGCAGACCTGAAACAGGCATGCAGCTAATCCAGTGTGATTTCAGTCAGAGCACCTGATCTGCATGCTTGTTCAGGGGATGTGGCTGACAGTATTAGAGACACAGGATCAGCAGGAGAGTCAGGCAACTGGTATTATTTTAAAAGGAAAAATTCATATCCTTCTCAGTTTAGGTTCCCTTTCACTGCAGATTCTTTTCTCTGTAGGTCAGTGACTCATCGTTGTAGCCAAAGAATATAATTGTTGCCCAGCAACAGCATTTTTCAAGAGGTCAGCTACTAGATTTCAACAAGTCCCCCATCCAATGGGGAGAGCCTTCAACACCACTTATCTACATACAGTTTTATATTTTTGAAGGTGATACTCGTTCAGCCAGGCACCTTAATAATTCAAATCGGCATAATAAATGCATGTTAGTTGAAATAAGTGGGTTGCCATGCTTATGAGAGCCCAGGTATCTCCTTCTTCACCTTATTAGACCTGGAGAAGTTGCTCTGTGAGAGCGATAACTTTTTTTTTTTTTTCTAATCTAGCGCAAAAAGATGTCCAGTTGAAGCCATCTTATTTTGTTTTGCTGTCTCCGCCTAATTATAAGCAAAATGTGTCCAAGTGTGAGTACCTAATCTGCTGTGATGTCACCCCCAGGGCTGTGGAGTCAGTCCAGTTTTGGGCACCTGGAGTCAGTCGGTGTGTTTCATAAGCTGAGGTGTCGGATGATTTTTTTTATTTTTATTTTTTTTTACTGACTCCACAGCCCTCAACTGCCTGCACAGACGAACTGTATAATGTTATTACAGGTCTGCTTCACTTCCCAGAATTTGCACACAAGTTCACTTTAAAGAACTGAAGTGAGAAGAATATGCAGGCTGCCATATTTATTTCCTGTTAAACAATACCAGTTGCCTGGCTGTCCTGCTGATCTATTTGGCTGCAGTAGTGTCTGAATCACACCAGAAACAAGCATGCAGGTAATATTGTCAGATCTGACAATGGGCTCTATTCACAATCATTTTCTGCATGCGGAAATGCACTTGCGGTAAATTCCCGACTGAAATGAGACCATCTTGACATTCACAAAACATTGTGATCAATGGAATTCTCAATTTTAAAAATGGACATTACCTCATAACAGCTTCCAGGTCAGCACACTGTTAAACTGTCATATCACCCACTTGAGCCATAGGGAAACATGGACATTACCTTGCTCATCAGTTGTAACTCACAGCTGCTGTTATATAACTGGTATATTTAAGTTCTGACAAAATATTGTCAGAACTGGAAGGGATCACTGTAAGAAGAAATTGGTGAGCTTCTGAGAGGATCTGACCATGAGGTAAATATGTAATATTCATTTGCAGGTACGTCATGTTTATTTTAAATTTTACTAGCTTCAGGTTTCCTCTAAGGGACAGGAGGGGTTAATAACTGCAATACTGTATCCAGTGCAGTCATTAACCCCTCCTGAGCCCCAAGTGCAGCCATTAACTTTGCTGGGTAGACTTATACTTGAGTCAATAAAAAAATCCAGCTTAAAGAGGAACTCCAGTGAAAATAGTGTAATAAAAAAAGTGCTTCATTTTTACAATAATTATGTATAAATGATTTAGTCAGTGTTTGCTCATTGTAAAATCTTTCCTCTCCCAGATTCACATTCTGACATTTATTACATGGTGACATTTTTACTGTGGGCAGGTTATGTAGCTGCTGCTGTTTTGGCTGTTAGAGACAGCTGTAAGCAGCCATTTCCTGTCTGTGAACCTTGTTACATTGTGGCAAACTGTCAAAAGTAAGGTGTCCTCAGAGTTTCTTGTGGGAGGGGTTTCACCACAATATCAGTCATACATCGTCACCCTGGTGGTCTGTTTGTGAAAAGCAATAGATTTCTCATGTAAAGGGGGGTATCAGCTACTGATTGGGATGAAGTTAAATTCTTGGTTGGAGTTTCTCTTTAAGGGAGTTGAATATTGGAGTCGACTTATACACAAGGTCGACTTGTATTCGAGTATATATGGTAGGCCTGAAAGGCAGCAGTAAATCTGAGTAGAGTAAATTCAGAGCATTAATCTTGTTGCGCTGTGTTGCCTGCTGTTCTGCAGCTTGGAATGTAACTCTGTGTTCTGTTCTCAGCGCTGCCACTGGAGCGACATGTTTACTGGACGGCTGAGACCGGAAATCCCTCCAGCATTAGTAAGTACGGTTCTATGTTCCCATTCCTGCCTGTCGCAGTTACACCAGATAACACATGAATGAGCGACCAAACCTTCAGAGAGCACTGTGACAATTGTACAATTAGTCAAGCAATTGTGCGCATGGAAATGCCACCGCAATACAACCAAGGAAAGAAAAGACACATTAATTGCAAAAAGGTATACGGTAGTCTTTATTAATCGCAATAACAGAATCCAAATGAAAACTCTGAAATCAAGAGGGAGGGGCAAGGGAGGGTGGGCTGTAAGAAGGATGGGAATTTTATGTAATAATGGCAATCACCGCAAGAGGTCAATGTATACAGAGCACTGAGGTAGGTGAAAAATGAATGAGCAACCACTACTACCTATTATTATTATTATTATTATTATTATTATTATTATTATTATCCTTATTTCAAATCAAAGATAGCTTTATTGGCATGACCAAGATTCATTACAGGTATTGCCAAAGCAAGGGGAAAAGGGGGACATGGAAGGGGGGTGGGGTAGGGGGACATGGAAGGGGGGTGGGGAAAAGGGGGACATGGAAGGGGGGTGGGGTAGGGGGAATAATGGCTAAGCAGTCTGTGGACATCTGGAAGAGAGTTTGCTGTTTGTTTTTATGTAGTGGGTATGAGGCTGTCTTCACTATTCTCCATTTTGCCTACAGATTTCACTTGGCGACGCCCTGATAACCGCAGGAGCGCAGCTCACAGAACTCGATCTGAGCGATAACGCTTTTGGGCCAGACGGAGTGAGGGGGTTCGAGGCCTTGCTGAAAAGCTCCTCCTGCTTCACCCTGCAGGAGCTGAAGCTCAACAACTGCGGCATGGGCATCGGAGGAGGAAAGGTAACTGCGCAAATGTCTAGCTGTAAAGGGAAAAACTGAGAGGAGGCGTCCATCCCTGTGACCATAACGCAGCCTCCAGTGCATGGCTGTGCAGGTCATGTGGGGGGTGTGGTTATGGGGCGTGGTTTCGGTTACTTCTGTGAATGGAACTTATTGTGACTACGGCGTGACTTGAAGTAGCTCCCTGCAGCCTGATTTTCTGTAAAGGAGTATTTTAGGGAACATGGTAAAGCTGCATAGAACCCAGACATGCCTCTACAGACCAGCGAGTCTGTGTTTGACAAGAGGGTCAGTTTTGTTGTTTTTAAAGAGAACCCGAGGTGTGTTTAAAGAATGTTATCTACATACAGAGGCTGGATCTGCCTATACAGCCCAGCCTCTGTTGCTATCCCAAACCTCCCTAAGGTCCCTCTGCACTCTGCAATCCCTCATAAATCACAGCCATGCTGTGAGGCTGTGTTTACATCTGTAGTGTCAGTCTCAGCTGCTCCCCCGCCTCCTGCATAGCTCCGGTCCCTGCCCCGTCCCTTCCCTCCAATCAGCAGGGAAGGAAGGGATGCAGGCGGGGACTGGAGGCGGGGAGAGCAGCAGACTGACACTATAGAGATAAACACAGCCAGCTCTGACAAGCTGTTTGTCAGCAGCGTGGCTGTGATTTATGAGGGATAGCAACAGAGGCTGGGCTGTATAGGCAGATCCAGCCTCTATATGCAGATAATCTTCAAACCCACCTCGGGTTCTCTTTAAAGGCAAAGCAATTTGGGATGGTGCAGAAGGAGGAACTGTTACAATGCCATATGCATTTCCTTTTACCCTTTAGCAGCCAATTTATTTAGAGGCTTGCAAGTGCATCAGGCCAATTTATTTTAGCACTTTTTAAAAAAAAAAATTCTTATTTTACATTTTCTTACTACCAATCAGTACTGTTGTAATGCATATTTATGGCCATGTGTCACTAGGGGGCAGTGTGAGGCAATAACAGAGGACTTCTGCTGTCGGTTTCTATATGTTCTACTAGTAGAAAGAGATCAAAGCATTCCAAGAATTTACAGCACAACGAGTTCTGCCGACTGAGGTCACAAGCAGTGCACTTATTTCAAAAGGGATAAGTATCAAAGCTGCTAATTTTAACCTCTTGAGGACTGCGGTCTTAAACCCCCCCTAGTGACCAGGCCATTTTTTACAAAATAGGCCACTGCAGCTTTAAGCGCTCGCTGCAGGCCCGCCGTACACTTTGACACACAAGTGATTCCTCCCCCTTTTCTGACCACCAGCAGAGCTCTCTGTGGGTGGGCTCTGATCGCTCCCAAGATTGCTTATTTTTTTTAAATTTATCGTGGAGTATTTTTTTTTATTTATATATTTTTTTGTAATTCCCTCCCCCCGCCAGCCAATCAGCGTGAGCGGCTGTCATAGGCTTCAGCCTATCACAGCGGATCACTTCCCTGCTTACAGGGGGGAAAGCCACATCCTACGGCTGTCCCCAATATAGCGCTGCCTTATGTCGCAGTGCTGTACAGTGTTCCGTCTAACAGCCCCTAGCAGCGATCGCCGCTGGGAGACTGATGACGGAGCTCATCGGCGCATGCGATCTCCTGCAATCTCCATTCGCAGTCATTCACGCCAATCTGCGTGGAGCAGTCATTGGGCAGTTAAACAATACCAGTTGACTGGCATCCTGCTGATCCCGATCCTGCTGAGTATGACAAGTGAAAAAACTTCAGGGCATGTCTTTGTACCAGAATGAGAAACTTTGGCCGATGCGCCCGTTTTGTCATTTCAGTTTTTGTCATTTCTCCTTTTTGCTTTTGGTTTTTTCCTGCAGATTCTAGCCGCCGCTCTGACAGAATGCCATAAGAAGTCCAGTTCTCTCGGCAAACCGCTGGCTCTGCGGGTCTTTGTGGCCGGAAGGAATCGCTTAGAAAATGATGGAGCAACCGCTTTGGCGGAAGCGTTTCGGGTATGGACTGCTTGCAGATTACGTTTTATCAGTGGGTGTAAAGCATACTGGAAGTTGGGATTTATCACAAAAAAAATGGGATAAATACCTCAGTAAGGGGAAGGCTCTGGATGGTACAGATGCTTCCCTGATACAGCAGAGTACCTGTTATCCAGAAGTCTCAACTAACCGGCATGCCTGATGGATAGCGGGGGCTGTCTTTTGCAGGTTTTGAGGGTCGTAAAATACCTACCAAGCCTCCAGCGACGCCTAGCAGCCTTTCTGCAGCTCCTAGCGTCAGTCCATGTAAGTCGGCATGTCAGATGACCCAGCGTGGGTCAGGTGACATGCCAGCTTCCGTGCACAGGGAAAGATGGAAGCCTGCAAGGTGCTGCAGAGAGGCAGCTAGACGTTGCTGGAGGCTCGGTAAGTATGGGGGGGGGGGGGGGGCATTTTAGGCAAGCACGTGTATCCGGCCGGTCCCTGCCGGTGGCGGATACTTGGGACTAGGTGTATTCGTTTTCCCCTCCTGTGCTGGGATCCTCTAGTCTAGTCTAAACAATCTTCAACTTTACTGTCAAATGACTTGTGGAAGTCAAACTTTTTTCCTTATCTTTCAGGTTTGCTTTATCTGTCATTCTAGTTTATTTTTTTTACTTTATCCGCATTCTCTTGATTTTCTTGCAGTTAATTGGAACCCTGGAGGAAGTGCACATGCCTCAGAATGGCATTAATCACCCTGGAATTACCGCGCTGGCCGAAGCCTTTAAATCTAACCCGCTACTGAAAGTCATTAACCTGAATGACAATACGTTCACAGACAAGGGTGGCATCGCTATGGCCGAGGTAGGTCTCCGCTTATGCCCGGTCACGTTAGGCCTGAGTGATGATATTCGGTCTGTTAACTTTTTCACGGCTTTGGTAGGTGTAGTGATCTTTACTTCTGTTTTGATTAGGCTCTGAAGAACTTGAGGCAAGTTGAGCAGATCAATTTTGGGGACTGCCTGGTGCGATCTAAAGGAGCGCTGGCTATCGCGACCGCCCTGAAAGAGGGCTTACATAAGCTGAAGGTACGCTGGGGGTCTTCATTGAACGTTGTACTTTAGTGTTTGCTGTTAGTGAATATCGGTGTGTGGACTGCTGAGAGTAAGGGTGGGTACACACATCAGACCATAGTCTTTGGAAAATGAAAGATCACAGACCAATTTTACCCCCTTCCATGTAGTATGAGAGCCATACCTTCACAGTCTACTCTATGGAGCTGAACTCCCCATCAGACAGAAATCTTACCCCCTTCCATGTAGTATGAGAGCCGCACCTACACAGTCTATTCTATGGAGCTGCACTCCCCATCAGACAGAGATCTTACCCTCTTCCATGTAGTATGAGAGCCACACCTACACAGTCTATTCTATGGAGCTGCACTCCCCATCAGACAGAAATCTTACCCCCTTCCATGTAGTATGAGAGCCGCACCTACACAGTCTATTCTATGGAGCTGCACTCCCCATCAGACAGAAATCTTACCCCCTTCCATGTAGTATGAGAGCCACACCTACACAGTCTATTCTATGGAGCTGCACTCCCCATCAGACAGAAATCTTACCCCCTTCCATGTAGTATGAGAGCCGCACCTACACAGTCTATTCTATGGAGCTGCACTCCCCATCAGATAGAACTCTTACCCCCTTCCATGTAGTATGAGAGCCACACCTACACAGTCTATTCTATGGAGCTGCACTCCCCATCAGACAGAAATCTTACCCCCTTCCATGTAGTATGAGAGCCACACCTACACAGTCTATTCTATGGAGCTGCACTCCCCATCAGACAGAAATCTTACCCCCTTCCATGTAGTATGAGAGCCACACCTACACAGTCTATTCTATGGAGCTGCACTCCCCATCAGATAGAAATCTTACCCCCTTTTATGTAGTATGAGAGCCACACCTACACAGTCTATTCTATGGAGCTGCACTCCCCATCAGACAGATATCTTACCCCCTTCCATGTAGTATGAGAGCCATACCTACACAGTCTATTCTATGGAGCTGCACTCCCCATCAGACAGAAATCTTACCCCCTTCCATGTAGTATGAGAGCCACACCTACACAGTCTATTCTATGGAGCTGCACTCCCCATCAGACAGAAATCTTACCCCCTTCCATGTAGTATGAGAGCCGCACCTACACAGTCTATTCTATGGAGCTGCACTCCCCATCAGACAGAGATCTTACCCTCTTCCATGTAGTATGAGAGCCACACCTACACAGTCTATTCTATGGAGCTGCACTCCCCATCAGACAGATATCTTACCCCCTTCCATGTAGTATGAGAGCCGCACCTACACAGTCTATTCTATGGAGCTGCACTCCCCATCAGACAGAAATCTTACCCCCTTCCATGTAGTATGAGAGCCACACCTACACAGTCTATTCTATGGAGCTGAACTCCCCATCAGACAGAAATCTTACCCCCTTCCATGTAGTATGAGAGCCACACCTACACAGTCTATTCTATGGAGCTGCACTCCCCATCAGATAGAAATCTTACCCCCTTCCATGTAGTATGAGAGCCACACCTACACAGTCTATTCTATGGAGCTGCACTCCCCATCAGACAGAGATCTTACCCTCTTCCATGTAGTATGAGAGCCACACCTACACAGTCTATTCTATGGAGCTGCACTCCCCATCAGACAGAAATCTTACCCCCTTCCATGTAGTATGAGAGCCGCACCTACACAGTCTATTCTATGGAGCTGCACTCCCCATCAGACAGAAATCTTACCCCCTTCCATGTAGTATGAGAGCCATACCTACACAGTCTATTCTATGGAGCTGCACTCCCCATCAGACAGAAATCTTACCCCCTTCCATGTAGTATGAGAGCCACACCTACACAGTCTATTCTATGGAGCTGCACTCCCCATCAGACAGAAATCTTACCCCCCTCCATGTAGTATGAGAGCCACACCTACACAGTCTATTCTATGGAGCTGCACTCCCCATCAGACAGAAATCTTACCCCCCTCCATGTAGTATGAGAGCCATACCTACACAGTCTATTCTATGGAGCTGAACTCCCCATCAGACAGAAATCTTACCCCCTTCCATGTAGTATGAGAGCCATACCTACAGTCTATTCTATGGAGCTGCACTCCCCATCAGACAGAAATCTTACCCCCTTCCATGTAGTATGAGAGCCACACCTACACAGTCTATTCTATGGAGCTGAACTCCCCATCAGATAGAAATCTTACCACCTTCCATGTAGTATGAGAGCCATACCTACACAGTCTATTCTATGGAGCTGCACTCCCCATCAGACAGAGATCTTACCCCCTTCCATGTAGTATGAGAGCCATACTCTACACAGTCTATTCTATGGAGCTGCACTCCCCATCAGACAGAAATCTTACCCCCTTCCATGTAGTATGAGAGCCATACCTACACAGTCTATTCTATGGAGCTGCACTCCCCATCAGACAGAAATCTTACACCCTTCCATGTAGTATGAGAGCCACACCTACACAGTCTATTCTATGGAGCTGCACTCCCCATCAGACAGAGATCTTACCCCCTTCCATGTAGTATGAGAGCCATACTCTACACAGTCTATTCTATGGAGCTGCACTCCCCATCAGACAGAAATCTTACACCCTTCCATGTAGTATGAGAGCCATACCTACACAGTCTATTCTATGGAGCTGCACTCCCCATCAGATAGAAATCTTTGCAAGATGCTGCACACAAAGATGCTGTACACATGCAACAGATCAGTATCTGCAAAAGATCTGTTCCTGCAAAATGCATTCATAGTAGATATCTGCAGATCCTCATACACACCTTGTTTAACAGACATTTATCTGCAGATCAGATCCACCAGGATGGATCTGCAGATGAATGTCTGTTAAACAAGGTGTGTATGATGATCTGCAGATCTCATAGACTATGAATGCAATTTGCAGGAACGGATCTTTTGCAGGAACGGATCTTTTGCAGGAACTGATCTTTTGCAGATACTGATCTGTTGCATGTGTACAGCATCTTTGTGTGCAGCATCTTGCAAAGAGTTCTTTTTGGCTGTGGGCTGCATTCCTCTACTGGCCTTGCATGCCACTCTTCTCCTCCCTCCCTGCAGAGTTGCAAGCGATGCATTATGATAGGTGTAACTCGCCCAATCTTCCAGCGGCAGTCTCCATGGCTACAGTGGTGTCGTGACATGCTGGTACTGCCAGTGGGTCAATTGATGCTGCTGTGACCATGGAGATCACTGCTGGAAAGTGCGATTAGGCACTCAGTTGTTGCACAATGCATGGCACTTTGCAGGGAGGGAGGAGAGGAATCCGGCCCTCTGTCGGGGACCGGATCCAAATCACAGACGGGCCGTAGATTGCCCAGCCCTGCTCTAGCTGTAAGTGAAGGGTGTGTACACCGTAACATTCCAGAGAGGAACATGTCATAAGAGGAAATTTTAGATTAAGATAGTATTAGTAGGGGTAAAAAAATAAATCAAGTCAACTTCGCCTGACCGTCCCCTGCATCACCCAGTCCCATGCACGCCTCCAGGACTTCTCAAGAGCCGCTCCAACGCTATGGAACTCCCTACCTCCACCCATTAGGGCAGCCCCCTCCTTCAACACCTTCAAGAAGGCCCTCAAAACTCACCTTTTCAATTTGGCCTACTACCCCTCACAAGTGCTCTAAACCCGCAGCTGAACTCTGGTCCCCTACCTTTCGTGTCCTTACCTCTCCCTCTAGATTGTAAGCCTTTGGGCAGGGTCCTCCTCCTTTTGTGTCCTACCTGATCATGCACCTCCATTACTGTGAACCCATGCTATGCATCTGAGTGAACCTAACTTGCCTAATCTCCATGCTCCATCCAGTGACTAAGCATTACCTTGTACTCATACTGTGCTGTGTGATCTCCATGCTCCATCCAGTGACTAAGCATTACCTTGTACTCATACTGTGCTGTGTGATCTCCATGCTCCCCTCCAGTGACTAAGCATTACCTTGTACTCATACTGTGCTGTGGGATCTCCATGCTCCCATCCAGTGACTAAGCATTACCTTGTACTCATACTGCGCTGTGTGATCTCTATGTTCCATCCAGTGACTAAGCATTACCTTGTACTCGTGCTGTGTGATCTCCATGCTCCCCTCCAGTGACTAAGCATTACCTTGTACTCATACTGTGCTGTGTGATCTCCATGCTCCCCTCCAGTGACTAAGCATTACCTTGTACTCATACTGTGCTGTGTGATCTCCATGCTCCATCCAGTGACTAAGCATTACCTTGTACTCATACTGTGCTGTCTGATCCCCATGCTCCCATCCAGTGACTGACTAAGCATTACCTGGTACTCATACTGTGCTGTGTGATCTCCATGCTCCCCTCCAGTGACTAAGCATTACCTTGTACTCATACTGTGCTGTGTGATCTCCATGCTCCCCTCCAGTGACTAAGCATTACCTTGTACTCATACTGTGCTGTGTGATCTCCATGCTCCCATCCAGTGACTAAGCATTACCTTGTACTCATACTGTGCTGTGTGATCTGGTTTTTCTTGTATTCCTGTATTGTCATATTGCTGTATGTCACCCCTAAATATTGTCTGTAACCTAAATTAATGTCTATGGGCAGCACGGTGGCGTAGTGGTTAGCGCTCTCGCCTTGCAGTGCTGGGTCCCCGGTTCGAATCCCAGCCAAGTCAACATCTGCAAGGAGTTTGTATGGTCTCCCCGTGTCTGCGTGGGTTTCCTCCGGGTACTCCGGTTTCCTCCCACACCCCAAAAACATACAGATAAGTTAATTGGCTTCCCCCTAAAATTGGCCCTAGACTACAATACATACACTACAGTTAATGACAAATATATATATATACACACACACACACACACACACACACACACACACACACACACACACACACACACACACACACACACACACACACACACACACACACACACACACACACACACACACACACACACACACACATATATACACACACATATATACACACACACATATATACACACACACATATATACACACACACACACACACACACACACACACACACACACACACACACATATATACACACACACATATATACACACACACATATATACACACACACATATATATACACACACGCATACCACACATACCACACATACATACCACACACACACACAATAAAAAAACCCTTTCAGCAAGGCTTGGTGTACAGAGGCACCAGAGTAGAATAAAAATGTTTAAAAGCCGTCTAAAAGAGGGGGATGTTCAGGTGGACTTACCTCCCTCGAAAATATAGAACTCAATTGAGTTAGTTTTATATTTTTGAGGGAGGTAAGTCTACCTGAACATCCCCCTCTTTTAGACGGCTTTTAGACGTTTTTATTCTTTTCTGGCGCCTCTGTACACCAAGCCTTGCTGAAATCTTGATACCACCCTCGGTGGAGGGGTGCTACCCCGTTTCCTATCTACAGAGGGCGACATCTTAATAACCTGAGTGGGGTCAGGTTCTAATACTCCCCACCTGCACTTGAACTGGTTGCCTATAGGTAACCCATGTTTGTGAGTATATCTAAGATTTTTGCTTTAAACCACAACCAACTTAACAATACTACACCATATTGGGCTCTCGATTTGTTCTTCCAAGCACATTAAAAAAAACCTGGAAATTGATATTCACCACGTAATTTGTTCATGTGGTGTGATCCACCAAGAGCCTGCGGGTCATCCTCTTTAGTACTGGTAGACAAGGGAATCAGACTGCACCAAGTGCAAAGCAAGCAGTATCTCCCTGTCTGTGTGTATGTGTATGATATATATATATATATTTATTATTATTACTAGCTGATTGCCCGGCGTTGCCCGGGTATGTATTTGGCTGGTGTTGGCTCCGCCTACTTTTTCTAACCCTAACACACAATTACTCACTGACCAAGTTTGTGAGCTTTGCGGTCTTTGGTATCAATAATCTGCATTGAAATGAAACAAATCTGATTGGGTGTGTGTGGCTCCACCCCCTTTTCTGAATTTGAACCCCAGTCACCCAATAACCAACTGTACCAGGTTTGAGGCCTGTGCCATTAACAGTTCAAGAATGGTAGCAATTAAATATTCCCCTTGAAAAACAACAGGTGAAGTTTGATTCACTTTTGTAGGCTCCACCCACTTTTCTGAATATTAATTTCAGTCACCCAGTGACCAACTGTGCAAAGTTTAAAAACCCTGCCATTAACAGAATGGCTGCAGTTTACATTTTCTCAGTGAAATTTGTATTTGTCTTCACCCACTGATGACCCGGCGTTGCCCGGGTATGTATTTGACTGGTGTTGGCTCCGCCCACTTTCTAACCCTAACGCACAAACACTCAATGACCAAGTTTGTGAGCTTTGGGGTCCTTGGCATCAATAATTTGTATATTTCCATAGAAATTAAACAAATCAGATAGGCTGTTTGTGGCTCCACCCCTCTCCAGCATTTGAACCCCAGTCAACCAATGACCAACTGTAGCAGGTTTGAGGCATCTGCTATTAACAGTGTAAAAATGGCAGCAATTTAAATATTCCACTTGCAAAGAAACAGGTGAATTTTGATTGGCTACTATAGGCTCCACCCACTTCCCTGAATATTAATCTCAGTCACTCAGTGACCATCTGGGCAAAGATTGGGAACCCTGAAATAAACAGAAGGGCTGCAGTTTAGACTTTTCCAGTGAAATTTGTTTTTGACTCCGCCCACTTTTTGTAACCTGGACACAAAGTCTAAATGCCCAAGTTTGTGAGTTTTGGGGTCCTTGGCATCAATAATTTGTATTTTCCCATTAAATGAAACAAATCTGATTCACTGTTTGTGGCTCTGTCCCCTTTTCTGAATTTGAACCCCAGTGACCCAATGACCAACTGTGCCAGGTTTGAGGCTTGTGCCATTAACAGTGCAAAAATGGCAGCAATTTTAATATTCTCCTTGAAAAGTGACATGTGATTTTTGATTGGCATTTTTAGGCTCCACCCACTTTTCTGAATATTAATCCCAGTCACCCGGTAACCAGCTATGCTAAGTTTGAGAACCCTGCCATTAACAGTGAAGACGGGCTGCAGTTTACAATGTCCCAGAAAAATCTGTTTTTAACTCCACCCACTTTTTGTAACCTTGACACACAGTCACTACTCAATGACCAAGTTTGTGAGCTTTTGGGTTCCTGGCATCAAAATTGTGCTAATATAAGCAGTTTATCCAGCAAAGAAATCTGGCTGTTTTTGGCTCCGCCCCTTTACTGAATTTGAACCCCAAACACTTAAAGGGAACCTGAAGTGAGTAAAATTATTTAAAATAAACACATGACGTCGCTGCAAATGAATATTACATACTTACCTCACTGTCAGTTCCTCTCAGAAGCTCACCATTTTCTCCTTACAGTGATCACTTCCAGTTCTGACAATATTTTGTCAGAACTGAAATATACCAGTTGCTGTCAGTTATATATCAGCAGCTGTCAGTTACAACTGAATGTACAAGGTAATGTCCATGTTTCCCTATGGCTCAAGTGAGCGATATTACAGTTTAACAGTGTGATGAG
The DNA here is from genome assembly GCF_040937935.1 of Hyperolius riggenbachi. Classification (NCBI taxonomy): domain Eukaryota; kingdom Metazoa; phylum Chordata; class Amphibia; order Anura; family Hyperoliidae; genus Hyperolius; species Hyperolius riggenbachi. The sequence goes on along the minus strand of NC_090654.1, from coordinate 18,326,165 downwards.
CAGGAAGCTGTTATGGGGTAATGGCCATTTTTAAAATGGAGGACGGAGAATTCCATTGATCACAGTGGACAAATGGGACACGGGAGAGGAGAAAGAGATTGGGGAGTAGACTGCACGGGAGGTAAGTATGACCTGTGCATGTTTATTTTGACTTTTTATTTTCAGTTCAGGTTCTCTTTAACGACCGACTGTAGCAGGTTTGAGGCCTCTGCTATTAACAGTGCGAGAATGGCTGCAGTTTCAACATTCCCCTTGAAAATCAATAGGTGAATTTTGATTGGCTCTTGTAGGCTCCACCTACTTTTCCGAATATTAATTCTAGTCACCCAGTGACCAACTGTGTGAAGTTTGAGAACCCTGCCATTAACAGTGTAAGAAAAGCTGCAGTTTACATTTCCCCATGTAAAAAGTTAGTTGTTTTTGGCTCTGCCCACTATTTCTAATCTTGACATACAGTCACTTAATGACCAAGTTTATGAGCTTTGGCATCAATAAGTTGCATTTCACCATTGAAATTAAACAAATCTGATTGGCTGTTTTTGGCCCGCTCCTTTCAGAATTTAATCCCCAGTCTCCCAGTGACTGACTGTAGCAGATGTTAGGCCTCTGCCATTAAGAGTGCATTAATGTCAGCAATGTAAATATTCCCCTTGAAAATCAAAAGGTGAATTTTGATTGGCTGCTGTAGGCTCCACCCACTTTTCTGAATATTAGTCCCAGTCACCCAGTGGCCAACTGTGTCACGTTTGAGAACCCTGCCAATAACAGAATGGCTGAAATCAATCTAACAAATCTGATTGGCTGTTTGTGGCTTCACCCCTATAGTGAATTTGGACCCCAGTCACCCAATGACTGACTGTATCAGGTTTGAGGCCTCTGCCACTAACAGTGTAAGAATGGTAGCAATGTGAATATTCCCCTTGAAAATCAATAGGTTCATTTTGATTGGCTGTTGTAGGCTCCACCCACATTTCTGAATATTCATCCCAGTCACCCAGTGGCCAATTGTGTAAAGTTTGGGAACCCTGCAATGTAAAAAATGAAGTTGTTGGCACTGCCCACTTTTTCTAACCTTGACATACAGTCACTCAATTATCAAGTTTATCAGCTTTGGGGTCCTTGGTATCAATACTTTGTATATTCCCATTGAAAAATAAACAAATCTGGCTGTTTGTGGCTCCGCCCCCTTCCTGAATTTGGACCCTAGTCACCCAGTGTCCAACTGTACCAGGTTTGAGGCATCTGCTTTTACCAGTATAAGAGAATGGTAGCAGATGAAATATTCCCTTTGAAAATCAAAAGGTGAATTTTTATTGGCTGTTGTAGGCTCCACCCACCTTCCAAAATCTTAATCTCAGTCACCCAATGACCAACTGTGCAAAGTTTGAGAACCCTGCCATTAACGGTGTAAGAAGGGTTGCAGTTTATATTTTCCCAGTAAAAGTTGTTTTGGCTCCACCCACTTTTTGTAACCTTGACACACAGTAACTCAATGACCAAGTTTGTAAGCTTTCAGGTTCCTGGCATCAAAAATGTGTGCATGGAAGCAGTTTATCCACTAAGGAAATCTGATTGGCTGTATGTGGCCCGCCCCTTTAGTGAATTTGGACCCCAGTTACCCAATGACCGACTGTAGGAAGTTTGAAGCCTCTGCCATTAACAGTGTAAGAATAGCAGCAGTTTAAATATTCCCCTTGAAAATCAATAGGTGAATTTTGATTGGCTGTTGTAGGCTCCACCCATTTTCTTGAATCTTAATCGCATTCACCCAGTGACCAAGTGTGGCAAGTTTGAGAACCCTGCGATTAACAGTCTAAGAATGGCTGCAGTTTACATTTTCCCATTTAAAATGAACGGCTGAAATTTGATTGGCTGTTTTATGCTCCGCCCACTTTTCCTGGATTTGTAACCTCGGTCACCAAGTGACCAACTGTGCCAAGTGTGGGGACTTTGGCTTGATTACTGTGAGAATGGCAGCCTTTTACATTTTTTCCATTGACTTGAATGGGTGGAATCTGATTGGCTGTTTGTAGCTCCGCCCACATGTGCAGGGGGGCCGCGAGACCCCCAGAACCTATCATCCCAGGTAGTAAGGGATCTGTGTACCAAGTTTCGTTCAAATCGGTCAAGCGGTTTTCGCGTGATCGCGGCACATACACACACACACACACACATACACACACACACACACACACATACATCCGATTTTATATATATAGATTATATTATATTATATTCTTGTCTGCTCATTACACAATCATATAATATCTCGAAGTATGTAATGCTTACCACAGATAAGATGAATGTGTAAAAATAATAAAAAAAAAAAACTGTCTATATGTTGATCGATCGATCGATCTATATCTATATCTGTCTATATACATATATAGACAGGATAGCATTAGTTCAGTGTCACCCTATGACGGTGGTCTCACTGCAGCGCTGTGATTTGTTGACGATAGCAACCACACTGCATGAAGCATTTTTCAGAGCAATGCGCTTGTAGAAATGCTGCAAAATGACATTGCTTCAAACATTGTTCTGAAAATTGCATTGCGTAATAACGTGTGAACCAGGGCGGAGTGAGTCGTTGGCTATGGTCTCGGTTTTAGGACCTATTGTAATGTTTGTTGTGTACGATGATTTATCTTTTTGTTTGCGTTTTTAGGAACTCAACCTATCGTTCTGCGAGATTAGGCGCGACGCAGCGATTGCTTTGGCAGAATCCGTGGAAGAAAAGTCTGAGTTGGAACGGCTGGATTTAAATGGTACACACTGTGTGTGTGTGTGTCCGTGTGTGTGTCCGTCCGTCCGTCCGTGTGTGTGTGTGTCCGTCCGTCCGTGTGTGTGTGTGTCCGTCCGTGTGTGTGTGTCCGTGTGTGTGTGTCCGTGTGTGTGTGTCCGTGTGTGTGTGTGTGTCCGTCCGTCCGTCCGTCCGTGTGTGTCCGTCCGTCCGTCCGTCCGTCCGTCCGTCCGTGTGTGTGTGTCCGTGTGTGTGTGTGTCCGTGTGTGTGTGTCCGTGTGTGTGTGTCCGTGTGTGTGTGTCCGTGTGTGTGTGTCCGTGTGTGTGTCCGTGTGTGTGTCCGTGTGTGTGTGTGTCCGTGTGTGTGTGTCCGTCCGTGTGTGTGTGTCCGTCCGTGTGTGTGTCCGTCCGTGTGTGTGTCCGTCCGTGTGTGTGTCCGTCCGTGTGTGTCTGAGTTGGAACGGCTGGATTTAAATGGTACACACTGTGTGTGTGTGTCCGTGTGTGTGTCCGTCCGTCCGTCCGTCCGTGTGTGTGTGTGTCCGTCCGTGTGTGTGTGTGTCCGTCCGTGTGTGTGTGTGTCCGTGTGTGTGTCCGTGTGTGTGTGTGTGTCCGTCCGTCCGTCCGTGTGTGTCCGTCCGTCCGTCCGTCCGTCCGTCCGTGTGTGTGTGTCCGTGTGTGTGTGTGTCCGTGTGTGTGTGTCCGTGTGTGTGTGTCCGTGTGTGTGTCCGTGTGTGTGTCCGTGTGTGTGTGTCCGTGTGTGTGTGTCCGTGTGTGTGTGTCCGTGTGTGTGTCCGTCCGTGTGTGTGTCCGTCCGTGTGTGTGTCCGTCCGTGTGTGTGTCCGTCCGTGTGTGTGTCCGTCCGTGTGTGTGTCCGTCCGTGTGTGTGTCCGTGTCCGTGTGTGTCTCCGTGTGTGTAATAAAGATTAAGTGTCAGAGTGTGAAACTGTTGTGTTTGTATTGCAGGAAACAATTTTGGAGAGGAAGGCTGTGACCATATCCAGGAAGTATTGGACGGTTTTAACATGACCTCCGTTCTGTGTTCTCTAAGGTAAGAGGTTGTTCATTTCCAGGGGTCAAACCACCTAAAACCGTCACAAATTGCACTGTGGGGCATCTCCTATGCTCACTCCAACCTGAAAAATCACAAATACCTTCTGCTATAGAGGACACTTGAAATGAGGGATATGGAGGTTGCCATATTTATTTCCTTTTAAGCAATACCAGTTGCCTGGCTGTCCTGCTGGTCTCTTTGGCTGCAGTAGTGTCTGAATCACACCAGAAACAAGCATGCAGCTAATCTGTCAGATCTGACAATGTCAAACGCCTGATCTGCTGCATGCTTGTTCAGGGGCTATGGCTAAAAGTATTAGAGGCAGAGGATCAGCAGGACAGCCAGGCAACTAGTATTGCTTATAAGAAAATAAATATGGCAGCCACCACATACCTCTCACTTCCATTGTCCTTTGAGAAGGCAAAATTCTGTTCCGCTTGGTTTTTTTAGTAAGTAGACTTCTTGGACTTTTTTAGCCCCTTACACACTCCTTGTAGTTCTGGTTCATCACAAGCTTGCTGGGCAATCTGTACTAGTCAGAGTGATCAATTCTCTTTTTCTTACCCATGGTTCCTATGCCATGGTTGGAGGTTCGGAAGGAAGCCATCTCAAAGCAATCTCCTGCCTGGCGCCAAAAAAGTCTCTGTAAGGCCTGGGACCCACTAGCAGAGATTTTCTAAGCACTAGTGATTTGAAAAGCTCTTGCTTATGCAATGCTGTTTGGAATTTAAAAAAAAAAAAAAAAAAAAAATTGCATCGCTCAAGTGGGATCACACCCAGAACATTACATTAGCAAGAGCTTTTCAAATCACAAGCGCTCAGAATAGCACTGCTAGTGGGTTCCAGGCCTCAAAGAGACACTGAAGCGAAAAAAAAAATATGATGAATTGGTTGTGTACTATGAATAATTACTAGAAGATTAGCAGCAAAGAAAATATTCTCATATTTTTATTTTCAGGTATATAGTGTGTTTTCTAACATTGCATCATTCTCTAATATGTGCAGATTACACAACACTCAGCATTCAAAATGATTCTTTCAGAGCAGTCTGTGAACTAATGACCTCTCCTCTGGCAGAGAAAAAGAAAACTGTTCACTTACAGTTGAGATAATAAAAGTCAGATAACAGCCCTCTCCTTGACTTTGAAAGTCGTAGAGATTCATGGCTTTTTTGCATAGAGATAACTGGAGTTTCTTAACTCTTCCTGTACTGGAAACAATTACACTGATGTATCTGATCTTAATGTTTTATTTCTTAGCTGTGCTACACATACAAATCATAATATCATAAACAATTTTTCGCTTCAGTGTCTCTTTAAAGAGACATTGAAGCGAAAAAAAATCCTGATATAATGAATTGGTTGTTTAGTACAAATAATTACTAAACATTAGTAGCAAAGAAAATTTTCTTATATTTTTAATTTGTTATATAGTGTTTTATAACATTTCATCATTTTTAATATTTGCAGTTTACTTTTTAACTGCCATCTGGAAAGAAAAAGAAAATACAGCGACTGACAGTTAAGATAACAAGCTTCAGAAGACAGAGCTCTCTGAGACTTTGAAAGTTTGAGTTTCTTAACTCTTCCTGTACTGGAAACAATATTAGACTATTAGTATTAATATTCGTCTCTGCTCCTAATGTCTTTAGTTCTTTTTCTTTTTCTTTAGTGTCTCTTTAAACAAAGGCTTTAGTGCAGTTTTGAATTGAAGGGAGTTATCCAGCAGAATGCTGAGAAGGCACATCTTGGGGTCTCTCTCCACTGGACATCCCATACGAAAATATAATTTTAATAAAATAACTTTTTTTTTTCTTTTCTACAATATTAATTTATAAATTATTCAGTCAGTTTGCCCACTGTAAAATATGACCTCACCCTGATTTACATTTTTCAATTTATCAGTGATGCCGACATCTTCACTGCTGGCAAGGTGAATCCCTGTGGAATGTCCTTGTGTTCCTTCTTTTTTTATTTTATTTTTTCTTTAATTGCAAGTGCTTACTACAAAATGTTTTTATGTACAGTTTTGTTGTTGTTGTAGCTGTACAGGTTTACCTGGATTTTTTTGATCTTTGTTTTTTTTTGGTTTTTTTTTTTTAGTGATGATGAAGGGGAGGAGGATGAAGACGACGATGATGATGATGATGATGACGACGAAGAAGACGATGATGACGACGACGATGATGAGGAGGGTGAGGAAGAAGATGAGGAGGTAGAAGATGAAGAGGAAGCAGGTGATGAAGAGGAGGAAGATCAACCGAAACTGGAGACTCCAAAGAAACTTCCTCCAAATGTAACTATTTGAATTGTGTTATCATTGTGTCAGCAACACTTCCAGAATGTTTTGGAATCTGTGAATATGGATTGATAAACCTCTAACTCTCAAAAAGAAAAAGTTACATCCTTAATAGTGAGAAGTCTTCAGATGGTCCAGAGGCTTCCCATGTAGTCCATGACCCCACCGCTCTGGTTGAACTCGATGGACGTATGTCTTTTTTCAACCCAAATAACTATGTAACCGCTGCTGGCCGGGGACCTCTTATTGTTTGTGGCCGTGCATCAATTTAGAATTATTTATTTCAATTGACCATCCAAACTTTGCAAATTAGGGCCTGTAATTATTGATAGCCTACAATGAGAAATCCGAAAACAGTGTGTTGCCGTACATTGTACTAGAGACTTAAAAAGGGATCCTTAAAGAGAGTCTGAAGCCATTCTAAAGTCTTCTTTTTACCTTCTATATATGTTAAGCAGTATCAGTAGACCTGAAACTCCCCATTCCCGCGGCAAAACGACGGGTTTAGGTTTAGACCACCCAAATCCCGGGGGAAACATCCACAACTTTCTAAGTCGTTGATTTTGCTACCCAGTAGAGGCAGAGCTTAGCTGTAGCTCTGCTTCTACTGAAGTCAATCTGTGCGCGGATCTCCGCCTCTCCCCGCCCCTCTCTGTGAAGGAAGAATGAGAGGGGCGGGGAGAGGCGGAGATTGACTACAGTAGAGGCAGAGCTACAGCGCTAAGCTCTGCCTCTTACAGGAAGCTCTGCCCACAATTTGCCCTGGGGATTTGGGGGGTATAAACCCTTCATTCTTCCGCGGGAAAACAGCGTTTCAGGTCTACTGATACTGCTTAACTACCTTACGACTGCTCCACGCCAATGGGCGTGACCGCGGCGGCAGCCCCAGGACCGCCTAACGCCAATTGGTGTCAAGTCATGAGGCTGGCTACTGCAGGAGATCGCATGCAGGCTGCGCATGCATCTCCTGCTCGGGGGCGGAGCTCCACCCCGTCTTCAGTCTCCGAGCGGTAAGCGCCGCTCAGGAGACGGTTAGACGGCAAAACCGCTGTCTTTCTACTAAGTACAGCGCTGCAATCTGCAGCAGCGATGTACTGGGGACAGCCGTGTGACACAGCTGTCCCCCTGAGGGAGAAGAGAGCGATCGGCTCTCATAGAGTGAAGCCTATGAGAGCTGATCGCCATGATTGGCTGGCTTAAGGGGGAGGGAGGGGTTTAAAAAAAAATAGTAAGATATTAAAAAAATTGCATAACTATTTGCCCCCCAAAAAAATAAAACACGGGGGAGGGGGGGAGGCGGGCAATCAGACCCCACCAACAGAGGGGGGGAATCACTAGTGTGCTGTGTTGTGCGGCCCTGCAGCTTGGCCTTAAAGCTGCATTGGCCAGTTAAACAAATAGCCTGGTCTTCAGGGGGTTTAGCACTGTGGTCCTGAAGTGGTTAACATAAATAGAAGGTAAAAAAGAATTTATTTTGGCTTCAGAGTCTCTTTAACCACTTCAGCCTTCAGTCGTTTTCACTTTATGCATCCGAGCAATTTTCACCTCCCATTCATTAGCCTATAACTTTATCACTACTTATCACAATGAACTGATCTATATCTTTTTTCCACCACCAATTAGGCTTTCTTTGGGGGGTACATTTTGCTAAGAGCCACTTTACTGTAAATGCATTTTAATAGGAAGAATAAGAAAAAAAAAAACGGAAAAAATTCATTATTTCTCAGTTTTCAGCCATTATAGTTTTAAAATAATACATGCCTCCATAATTAAAACTCACGTATTGTTTTTGCCCATATGTCCCGATTATTACACCGTTAAAATTATGTCCCTATCACCAAGTATGGCGACAATATTTTATTTGGAAATAAAGGTGCATTTTTTTCCGTTTTGCATCTATCACTATTTACAAGTTTAAAATGAAATTTTTTTTTGAAATATTTCATCTTTACATTGATTTTAAAAGTTTAGACCCTTAGGTAAATATTTACATGTTTTGTTTTATTGTAATGTATTTTTTTTTGTTTTTTTTTTGTATTAAACATTTTATTTGGGTATTTTTGGGAGGGTGGGATGTAAGCCATAGTTTTATAATGTAAATGTGTCTTGAGTTTTATTTTTTTCACTTTTAGTTGTAGTTTTACTTTTTGGCCACAAGATGGCGGCCATGAGTTTGTTTACATGACGTCACTCTAAGCGTAACGCATGCTTAGAGCGACACATGGGGTACGTTACAGCCAGAAAAAGCGCAGCTTCCGAGAGAAGCTGTCGCTTTTTCAGCGAGGGACAGGAATCAGTGATCGGGCACCATAGCCCGATTTACTGATTGCCAGGCTAACGAACCGCAGCAGGGAGCGCGCGGACGCGCACATGGCCTCCTGGGCGTAGCTACTACATCCAGGAGGCCAAAGTAGTTAAGCCTGTCATTAAAAATCAGTTTTACTCACCTGGCGCTTCTACCAGCTCCCTGCAGCCGTCCTGTGCCCTCGCAGCCACTCACAGATCCGCCTGTCCCCGCCGCCAGCTAGTTTTTATTTTCAGCCGACAGGCTTCCTGCACCTGCGCAGGACTGGCCATGCGGCTCTTTCTTTGCGTTCCCAGCCGTAATAATTGTCCTGCACAGGACGCTATTGTAAACGGGAATGCAAAGAAAAAACGTGGACAGGCCTGTTGGGGCCTCTCACTGAAAACAAAACTAGCTGTCGATGGGGGACGGGAGGATCCACAAGTGACTGCGAGGGCACAGGACTAGGAGCCCCTGGTAAGTAAAAATTTCTTATGACAGGCTTAAGTGTCACTTTGTAATAACTGGGACATTTGGGCAAATAAAATGTGTTGATTTTATCTGCAATACCACATTATTTTAAAACTACCATGGCTAAAAACTGAGAAATTACATTTTTGGGGGTTATTATTCCCTTTAATATGCATATAACTTAAAACAATCTTTGCAAAAAGAACCACCCAAAGAAAGCTGAATTTGTGGTGGGGAAAAAAAAAAGTATAGATCATTTCGGTGTGATAAGTAGTGATAGTTATTGGCGATTGAGTGGGAGGAGCGCTAAAATGTGAAAATTGCTCTAGTCTAACAGGAAAAGCCCCTTAGTGAGGTGCGGTAAACCAGTGATCTGTAGGAATGTTGCGGCTCCTTGGTTTGGAGGCATTGATTGTGCTTATGTTTTTCCCATCAGGAACTGGCACCGGCTCAGTCACCTCTTCCAACTATCGATGCATCGGCCTTCCTCAGCTTCCCTTCCCCAGAAAAACTCCTGCGAATGGGACCAAAGCGTTCCACGATAGCTGCCCAGGTATGTTATGTATAGTATGTCTTTATAGGAACTGTCGGTGAGATGTCAATAATTCTGCGCTAATGCACATTTTGTGAAAAATCACGCAGCTTAAGTGTACCTAAGATGGGCTTACTAAAAGACTTGATACTGATACCAACTGCTTCCGTTCGGCCGGTAATTTGGCTCCGTTGTGCCAGTCGGGCTCTTCTGCGCATGCGCAACACCTCCACACATGTGCAGAAGAGCTCGACTGGCGCGGTTGAATTAGATTACCACTGAACAGAGGCAGTCGGGAGTATGGCGAGGGGTGCATCGTTGCTCATGGGGCTGGAGGAAGCCCTGGATAAGTATCAAATCTTTCAGTAAGCTCATCTCGGGTTTATTTTAAAAATGGATGAGTGTTCTTTTGCCTGGTGGGTAGAAAAAGGCCTGTATATTGTTGGACGTTCTCTTAGAGCATTTAAAGTGATCCTTAAGTCTAACATAAAAAATTAGATTTACTCACCTGGGGCTTCCCTCAGCCCCCTGCAGCCAATCGGTGCCCTCTCAGCCCCGCTCCAATGCTCCAGGACATGCCGGCGAACACTTCCGGGTTTGCCGTCACCGGCCGATAGGCATGGGAACGCGAGTGATTCTTCGCGTTCCCAGCCATAATATCGCCCCCTAAGCTGCTTTTGTGGCCAGGAGGCTGAGGGAAGCCCCAGGTGAGTAAATCTCATTTTTTATGTTAGACTTAAAGAGAATCTGTATTGTTAAAATCGCACAAAAGTAAACATACCAGTGCGTTAGGGGACATCTCCTATTACCCTCTGTCACAATTCCGCCGCTCCTCGCCGCATTAAAAGTGGTTAAAAACAGTTTTAAAAAGTTTGTTTATAAACAAACAAAATGGCCACCAAAACAGGAAGTAGATTGATGTACAGTATGTCCACGCATAGAAAATACATCCATACACAAGCAGGCTGTATACAGCCATCCTTTTGAATCTCAAGAGATCATTTGTGTGTTTCTTTCCCCCTGCAGCTATCTTCCACTGAAGTGTCAGGCTATTTCTTCCTGCAGAGTGCAGACAGCTGTGCCTGTATGTAATTCCTCAGTATGTGAAAGCCCAGCCAGCTCAGAGGAGTATTTATCCAGCTTGTAAAAGATAATAGAACAGAGAGAAGCTGCACTAATCTAAATATCACACAGGCAGTGTGCAGAGAGGGGCCTGGATGGGGGAGTTCATAGCAGAACCACAACACTGAAGAACTTGGCAGCCTTCCAGACACAGGCCTGACAAGTCTGACAAGAGAGAGATAAGTTGATTTATTACAGAGATGGTGATAGTAGAAAGTGCTGCAGTAAGCCAGAACACATTAGAATAGCTTTTGGAACTTGTAGGATGATAAAAAATAGGATGCAATTTTTGTTACGGAGTCTCTTTAAGGATCACTTTAAAGAGAAACGCCGACCAAGAATTGAACTTCATCCCAATCAGTAGCTGATACCCCCTTCTACATGAGAAATCTATTCCTTTTCACAAACTGACAATCAGGGGGCGCTGTATGACTGATATTGTGGTGAAACCCCTCCCACAAGAAACTCTGAGGACCGTGGTACTCCTGGCAGTTTCCTGTCTGTGAACCTTGTTGTATTGTGGGAAATGGCTGTTTACAAAAAAGCATATCGCAGCTACATCACCTGCCAACAGTAAAAATGTCACCTTGTAATAAATGTCAGAATGTAAATCAGGGAGAGGAAAGATTTTACAATGGGCAAACACTAAATCCTTTATACATAATTATTGTAAAAATGAAGCACTTTTTTTTTTTTTATTACATTATTTTCACTGGAGCTCCTCTTTAACCACTTCATCACTGAGGGGTTTTACCCCTTAACCTTCCTGGCGGTAACGTTCGGGGTAAGCCGCGTAGGAGGTTTTCTCCGGCCCTGCCGGGCCGATTTTCTTAATTTTTTTTTTTTGCTGGACGCAGCTAGCACTTTGCTAGCTGCGCCAGCACACTGATCGCTGCCACCCCGCGCCCGATCGCCGCTATACGTTGCGGCGCTCGCCCCCCCCCCCCCCCAGACCCCATGCGCTGCCTGGCAATTCGGTGCCAGGCAGCGCCGAGGGGTGGATTGGGACTCCCAATGACATCGGTGACGTCATCCCGCCCCGTCGCCATGGCGACGGGGAAGCCCTCCAGGAAATCCTGCTGAGCAGCGGCTATCATGCAGCGAGCCCTGGGCTCGCTACATGATTTAAAAAAAAAAAAAAAACAACTGCCGCGCTGCCTCCTGGCGGAATTTTTCATACCGCCAGGAGGGTTAAGCACCAGAGCAATTTTCACCTTTCAGCGCTCCTTCCATTCATTCGTCTATAACTTTATCATTACTTATCACAATGAAATGAACTATATCTTGTTTTTTTCGCCACCAATTAGGCTTTCTTTAGGTGGGACATTATGCCAAGAATTATTTTATTCTAAATGTGTTTTAATAGGGAAAATAGGAAAAAATGTGGGAAAAAAATGTATTTTTCAGTTTTCGGCCTTTATAGTTTTTAAATAATGCATGCTACTGTAATTAAAACCCATGAAATGTATTTGCCCATTTGTCCCGGTTATAAAACCGTTTAAATTATGTCCCTATCACAATGTTTGGCGCCAATATTTTATTTGGAAATAAAGGTGCATTTTTTTCAGTTTTGCGTCCATCCCTAATTACAAGCCCATAGTTTATAAAGTAACAGTGTTATACCCTCTTGACATAAATATTTAAAAAGTTCAGTCCCTAAGGTAACTATTTACCGTATATACTCGCATATAAGACGACCCGCATATAAGCCGACCCCCCCACTTTTACTTAACAAACCAGTAAAAAATGATTGACCCCCATATAAGCCGGGGGTAGGAAATGCTGGCCGCCTTATTCCCCTAGTGTGTCCCAGTATCGCTAGTATAGTGCCCAGTATAGCTAGTATAGTGCCCAGTATAGCTAGTATAGTGCCCCAGTACAGCTAGTATAGTGCCCCAGTACAGCTAGTATAGTGCCCCAGTATAGCTAGTATAGTGCCCCAGTACAGCTAGTATAGTGCCCCAGTATAGCTAGTATAGTGCCCCAGTATAGCTAGTATAGTGCCCCAGTATAGCTAGTATAGTGTCCATTATAGCTAGTATAGTGCCCAGTGTAGCTAGTATAGTGCCCCAGTATAGCTAGTATAGTGCCCATTATAGCTAGTATAGTGCCCATTATAGCTAGTATAGTGCCCAGTGTAGCTAGTATAGTGCCCATTATAGCTAGTATAGTGCCCATTATAGCTAATATAGTGCCCAGTGTAGCTAGTATAGTGTCCAGTATAGCTAGTATAGTGCCCATTATAGCTAGTATAGTGCCCATTATAGCTAGTATAGTGCCCAGTGTAGCTAGTATAGTGCCCATTATAGCTAGTATAGTGCCCATTATAGCTAATATAGTGCCCAGTGTAGCTAGTATAGTGCCCCAGTATAGCTAGTATAGTGCCCCAGTATAGCTAGTATAGTGTCCATTATAGCTAGTATAGTGCCCAGTGTAGCTAGTATAGTGCCCCAGTATCGCTAGTATAGTGCCCATTATAGCTAGTATAGTGCCCAGTGTAGCTAGTATAGTGCCCATTATAGCTAGTATAGTGCCCCAGTATAGCTAGTATAGTGTCCATTATAGCTAGTATAGTGCCCATTATAGCTAGTATAGTGCCCAGTATAGCTAGTATAGTGCCCCAGTATAGCTAGTATAGTGCCCCAGTATCGCTAGTATAGTGCCCCAGTATCGCTAGTATAGTGCCCCAGTATAGCTAGTATAGTGCCCCAGTATCGCTAGTATAGTGCCCCAGTATAGCTAGTATAGTGCCCCAGTATAGCTAGTATAGTGCCCCAGTATCGCTAGTATAGTGCCCCAGTATCGCTAGTATAGTGCCCCAGTATAGCTAGTATAGTGCCCCAGTATAGCTAGTATAGTGCCCCAGTATCGCTAGTATAGTGCCCCAGTATCGCTAGTATAGTGCCCCAGTATAGCTAGTATAGTGCCCCAGTATCGCTAGTATAGTGCCCCAGTATCGCTAGTATAGTGCCCCAGTATCGCTAGTATAGTGCCCCAGTATCGCTAGGTAGTGCCCCAGTATAGCTAGTATAGTGCCCCAGTATAGCTAGGTAGTGCCCCAGTATAGCTTGTATAGTGCCCCAGTATCGCTAGTATAGTGCCCCAGTATCGCTAGTATAGTGCCCCAGTATCGCTAGTATAGTGCCCCAGTATCGCTAGTATAGTGCCCCAGTATAGCTAGTATAGTGCCCCAGTATAGCTAGTATAGTGCCCCAGTATCGCTAGTATAGTGCCCCAGTATCGCTAGTATAGTGCCCCAGTATAGCTAGTATAGTGCCCCAGTATCGCTAGTATAGTGTCCATTATAGCTAGTATAGTGCCCAGTGTAGCTAGTATAGTGCCCCAGTATCGCTAGTATAGTGCCCCAGTATAGCTAGTATAGTGCCCCAGTATCGCTAGTATAGTGCCCCAGTATCGCTAGTATAGTGCCCCAGTATAGCTAGTATAGTGCCCCAGTATCGCTAGTATAGTGCCCCAGTATCGCTAGTATAGTGCCCCAGTATCGCTAGTATAGTGCCCCAGTATCGCTAGTATAGTGCCCCAGTATCGCTAGTATAGTGCCCCAGTATCGCTAGTATAGTGCCCCAGTATCGCTAGGTAGTGCCCCAGTATAGCTAGTATAGTGCCCCAGTATAGCTAGTATAGTGCCCAGTATCGCTAGTATAGTGCCCCAGTATCGCTAGTATAGTGCCCCAGTATCGCTAGGTAGTGCCCCAGTATCGCTAGTATAGTGCCCCAGTATCGCTAGTATAGTGCCCCAGTATCGCTAGTATAGTGCCCCAGTATCGCTAGGTAGTGCCCCAGTATAGCTAGTATAGTGCCCCAGTATAGCTAGTATAGTGCCCCAGTATCGCTAGTATAGTGCCCAGTGTAGCTAGTATAGTGCCCAGTGTAGCTAGTATAGTGCCCCAGTATAGCTAGTATAGTGCCCCAGTATCGCTAGTATAGTGCCCCAGTATAGCTAGTATAGTGCCCATTATAGCTAGTATAGTGCCCATTATAGCTAGTATAGTGCCCAGTGTAGCTAGTATAGTGCCCCAGTATCGCTAGTATAGTGCCCCAGTATCGCTAGTATAGTGCCCCAGTATCGCTAGTATAGTGCCCAGTATCGCTAGTATAGTGCCCCAGTATCGCTAGTATAGTGCCCCAGTATCGCTAGGTAGTGCCCCAGTATAGCTAGTATAGTGCCCCAGTATAGCTAGTATAGTGCCCAGTATCGCTAGTATAGTGCCCCAGTATCGCTAGTATAGTGCCCCAGTATCGCTAGGTAGTGCCCCAGTATCGCTAGTATAGTGCCCCAGTATCGCTAGGTAGTGCCCCAGTGCCCCCCCGCCTCCCCTCTCCCCCGCGGCCGCCGCTGCTTTTACCTTAGCAGGCGCCGCTTCTTCTATTCCCCTCCTCTCTGGCTCCGTAGGACAGCAGCACTCTTCACGGTGGCTGCTGTGATCAGACAGGAAGCAGCGAAGAGCGCGGCTTCCTGTAGCGGCGGTTGCTATGGGAACCGCTCTCTCTCTCTACTGCAGCCGCCGTGAAGAGCGCTGCAGTGATTTACGGAGCCGGACAGGAGGGGAATAGAAGAAGCGGCGCCGGACAGGTAATTGCAGCGGTAGCGGCGGCCGCGGGGGGGGAGGCTGGGTGACAGTGCGGGGGTCTCGGACCACCAGCACCAGCACCAGACTCGCATACAAGCCGACCCCCCAACTTTTGACCCCCTTTTTGGGGGTCAAAAATTCGGCTTGTATGCGAGTATATACGGTATGTATTTTTTTTTTTATTGTATTTTTATTTTTTTTATTATTACAAAAAAAAAAAATTGGGAAGTGTGGGAGGTAATGAGTTAATTTTGAATGTATAACTAATGTATTTGTATATGAAAAATGCTTTAGGGTGTAGTTTTACTAGATGGCCACAGTGAGTTTTTGTTTATGCGACCTGCAAGCATACAGGAAGTACGCTTGCAGTAAGTTCAGGGAGGCTGGGCAACTTTTTTTTTCACAATGATCGCTGCTTCTTCTCGTAGAAGCAGCTGATCATTGCGGGGGGAAGAGATCAACGAATGGGAAAGGTTTTTCCCGTTCATTGATCTCCGAGCGGGTGGGGGCGCGGACAGCGACGGGAGCGGCGTCAGGTACGGATGTCTCCGTCCCTTGGTGGTAGCAGGGTGGAAAAAGGGACGGAGAAATCCGTACAGCTGGGGGTAATAGTGGTTAAGATCACAACCAAGTCTAATTTGGCTAGAGAGACCAACATGATGCTTTCTGAGCTTTTCTGTGCTCATCAAATATTTCACTATTTGCGATCCTCAAATCCTGATAATCTGAATCTGTTATACTACCTCTGAAACATGGTGTAAACATTACATGCTCCATAAAGGCTGTGTGTCTTGCTTATTTGCTGTTTTAACCCAATTACAGCCCGACCAAAAACGTATCTTTCAAAGAAGGTGGGAATCGGACATAGGCTATGGCATTACTACTGAACGGTGGGCACATTGTTGCTCCATGTTGACCAAGAACAGTATATATTACTCTAATATAGAAACCTCTTTATCCATCATTGGGTAGCTTAAAGATCCGATCCGCCGTGTCCGTCGCTTAACGTTGCGCGATTGGGCAACATCTTTTAACATGCTTATGGTAAACTATGCTGCCCAACAGCAGGTAAAATCGCCACAAGTATCACCTGGTGGGTATGAGGCTTAACCACCTAATGACCACAGGCTTTACACCCCCCTCCCAGCGAGCATCAGCATGCGCGATCTCCTGCAGAACTCCGCCCCAGGACTTAGTCCCGGGGCTGCCGCCGCGTTCACGCCATTTGGGGTGGAGCGGTCGGCTAGGTGTTAAAACTCCTCCTTGAGTGTTATTGCCTGGTTACGTAGATTCCGACCTTCGACTTTTGGCGCATCTGGTGTGACTCCTTTAGTTCTTTTTGGGTAAACTATGGAATCAAATATGTACTATAATCTCGTATACCTACCAACTGGACCCTTCGGTCATTCTCCTAGGTAACAAACCGCACAAAGTAAACTATCCTTAAGGGCTCTCTTCCACTACGGCGTTTGCGATGGCTGAATCGCAAAACCGCAAACCGCTAGTGATTTTTCAAATCGCTACAGTTTGCTTTTAACATAGGAATTGCGGTAGGTCATTTCCACTACCGCGTTTCTTTTTATTACCTAATCGCGATCGCGCGGCGGATTGATTATTGCCGCGATTTTGCTATGCAGTGCATAGCAAAATCGCAAACGTCAGAAAATCACCGCGAAATTTTGTGCATTTGCTGAATCGCAATCACTACCGTTCAGCGTGATTGCTAGTGGAAAAGGGCCCTATCATAGATTTATACAGCATGTGGTTTCTCTGGCTAAAAAACATTTGGGAAGTAACTTGGAGACGTCTCGCCTATCTGATACTGACGTGCTTCGTGCCCTGAGCACTGTCATGTCAAACCAACACATTTTAGCTAAAATCAAGAAGACGCTCCCCAACTTCTTCAAAACGGGGGAACGTGGATTGATTGGCAGGACAACCGGGGCCTCTCATACGTTTTACATTTTTAAATTCCCCACCTTACTCACTTTAACTCCACATGTATCATTTACTTTTTTGGTGTTGTTTTCAGCCTTAGGGGGAAGATCGAACTTTTTCTATGGACCGGCTGTGGAGTAGTTTTGGATGTTTTCCTTATGTTTTTTTTTCTGTTGTTTTGTTCCTTTTCATACCCCACCCCCTCGGCTCGATTGGCAGAAGCACCCTTGAGCCGCCCTTTCCCTCTCCCCCTCCCTGATTCCCCTTTTATGATGTAAATCTTCAGTACGAGGCCCTGTAATTTATTTTTGTTTTGTTTTTTAAGCTTACTGAATGTTTTCTATTCTCATGTTTGAGCCCCTGTGTGGGTACTCACTATTGCACTGTCTATTTTCTCAAGTGTCATGTTTTTTTGTTGTTGTTTTTTCTACTGAATAAAAACTTTTTGAAACTAAAAATGGAGTGGAATACTGCAGCTGAACAGCAATGCCAATATATTATTATTATTATTATTATTTGTGTATTTGCGCCGACATCTTCTGCAGCGGTGTACGGAGTATATTGTCTTGGAACATAACTGTCCCTCAGAGGGGCTCCCAATCTAATCCCTAACATAGTCACATGTCTGTGTATGTATCATGTAGTGTATGTATTGTAGTCTAGGGACAATGCAGGGGGAAGCCAATTAACTTATCTTTATGTTTTGGGGATTTGGGAGGAAACCGGAGTGCCCGGAGGAAACCTATACAGACATGGGAGGAACATACTAATTCCGTGCAGATAGTGGGATAGCTGATATGAGTAGCTGGCTATCGTAAAGGGATGATGGTATTCTTGCCAAGAGGCATTTATAAATCCCCCATAGGCGTTGTCTTAAATAAAGCCACGGTACCCTCCTATTCCTCAAGATGTTAAGGTGAACCTAAAGTCAAGTGAAAAAAATTAGATTTACTCACCTGGGGATTCCCTCAGCCTCCTGCAGCCGCTTGGTGCCCTCGCAGCCCCGCTCCGATGGTCCAGGACCCGCCGGCGAACACTTCTGGTTTTGCCGTCACCGGCCGACGGGCACGGGAACGCGAGTGATTCTTCGCGTTCCCAGCCTGTATATCGCCCCCTATGCTGCTATTGCGGCCACCTGGCTGCAGGGGGCTGATGGAAGCCCCAGGTGAGCTAATCTCTTTTTTTTCACTTGACTTTAGGTTCACTTTAAAGAGGTACTTTACCGAAAAATATTTGGGGGGGGGGGGGGGGGGGCTAAAGACATAGCAAAATTAGAAGTAAAAAAATTAAGATAGATCAAAAAATGATTCGAACTTGCAGGTCCTCATCTTTACTGCTGGCAAACTTGAACTGCCTTTATCTAAAAACACACCCACTAAAACACTGCTTGCTTGGCAGTCGGCATCAGCTGTTATTTCCCACAATACAACAAGGTTCACAGACAGGAAACTGTCATAGCCATGGCGATGACATCATCGCCCGCACAGTACTCTCCGAACCACGTAGCTGTGATTTGACAGTGCCACTCGCACAGGCCGACCTCCAGGTTGGCCTGACTTCATCGCCAGGAGGCGGCGGCGAATGGCTGACGGCGGATCTGCAGCGAACGGCTGACAGCAGAGCTGCGGCGAGGGACATGCTGGGAGCTTTGGGCTGGACGAAGCCCCGGGTAAATGGCACTTATTTTCTTTTAAAAAGCCTGATAACTCCTTTAAAGGAAATCTTTACTTAACTACTTTGGCCTCCTGGACGTACTAGCTACGCCCAGGAGGCCGTCCGCGCGCTCCCGCGGCCGATCGCGCGGCCGGTCGCGCGCTCCCGGCCGCGGATCGTTAGCCCACGAATCAGTGAATCGGGCTATGGTGCCCGATCACTGATTCCTCTCCCCCGCAGAAAAAGCGACAGCTTCTCTCAGAAGCTCCGCTTTTTATGGCTGTTGCGTCCCTCCTAAGCGTATGTTACGCTTAGTGACGTCATGTAAACAAACTCATGGCCGCCATCTTGTGGTCAAAAAGTAAAACTACAACTAAAAGTAAAAAAATAAAACTCAACACATTTTAAATTATAAAAGTACTGTTTACATCCCACCCTCCCAAAAAATGCCCAACTAAAATGTTTAATATAAAAAAAAAAAGTAAATATTTACCTAAGGGTCTAAACTTTTTAACCTCCTTGCCGGTTCAATTCCTCCGGCAAGGAGGCAGCGCAGGAGTTTTTTTTTTATTTATTGTAATAACCGGGACATATGGGCAAATACAATTTGTGAGTTTTAACCAGTTCCAGATTTCTGCTACGTATATATACGCCCCTGTGTTTACCTCTAGCAGATCAGGGGCGTATATATACGCACTGTTTACTCACCGCCGCCAATCGCGATTCCAGCGCCGTTTCCGCCGCATCCCCGTTCTGTGTTCAGGGCATGAGAATAATCCATTCTCAGCCCTGATCCCCGTGCCGATATGAATGGGAGAGAGAGCATCTCTCATTCATAACCCCAAGGAAACTGTTTACAGTTTCGTTCCTATCTGCTGTAAACAGCAGACAGTGAGCTAAGTGTAGTGCCATCTTGTGGCCAAAAAGTAAAATACATCCATATACACCCCAATATACCATAATACACTCTTACATTCAGACATTTATTTAAATATTTACTATTGTTAAACCCCTTCCACCCCTAACCCATAGTTACCAAAATAAAACTTGTAAATCAAAAATAAAAAAAATTACAACATAAAAAAACCTACATAAATAGTTACCTTAGGGACTTTTTAAATATGTATGTTATGTCGATATATTAATGTTGGTTTTGTAAATAAAAGCCTATAATTATGTTTATAGTATAAAAAAAACCACTAAACTGAAAAAATACACCTTTTGTTTCCAAATAAAATATTATCGCCATACATTGTACTAGGGACGCAATTTAAATGTTGTAATAAATCGGACAAATGGGCAAAAAAAATTTGACTGTTTTACCTACAATAGCACTTTTTTTTTTTTTAAACTACAATGGCTGAAAACTAAGAAATTATAAATTTTTGCAATTTTTCTCTTCTTCTTCCCTGTAAAATGCATATATAATAAAATAATTCTTAGCAAAAAGTATTGTCCAAATTAAGCCTAGTTTGTCCCGCAAAAAATAATATATAGATCGTTTCAGTGTGTTAAGTAGTCATAAAGTTATTGGCAAATGAATGGGAGGTGCATTATGTGAAAATTGCTCTGGTCTTGAAGTGGTAAAAACATGTGGTAGGGAAGTGGTTAATTATGGAGGCATGTATTATTTTAAAACTATAATGGCTGAAAACTGAGAAATGAATTTTTTCCGTTTTTCTTCTTCTTCCTGTTAAAAATGCATTTACAGTAAAGTGGCTCTTAGCAAAATGTACCACCCAAAGAAAGCCTAATTGGTGGCGGAAAAAACAAGATGTAGATCAGTTCATTGTGATAAGTAGTGATAAAGTTATAGGCTAATGAATGGGAGGTGAACATTGCTCGGATGCATAAAGTGAAAACGACTGAAGGCTGAAGTTGTTAAAGAGACACTGAAGCGAAAAAAATTATGATATAATGAATTGGTTGTGTAGTGCGGGTAATTACTAGAACATTGGTAGCAAAAAAAAATTCTCGTTTTTATTTTCAGTTACACAGCTTTTTTTTTTTTTCTTTTTTTACATTGCATCATTCTCAAATATTTGCAGTTTACACATTACTCAGCATTCTAAATGTTTTTACAGAGCAGGCAAGTGAACTTTTGACCTGTCCTGAACTGTTCTCTGCAAAAGAAAAACACAGTACAGTTGAGATAACCGCCTTCAGAAGTCAGAGCTCTCTGGGACTTTCTCAATGGCAATTTACATAGTTTAAAGGTGGCCATACACTTGTCGATGTGCCATTAGATCGACCAGCTGACAGATCCCTATCTGATCAGAGAGGGATCGTATGGCTGCCTTTACTGCAAACAGATTGTGAATCGATTTCAGCCTGAAACCGATTCACCATCTGCTGAGCTGCTCCTGCCGCCTGTCCCCCCCCCCCCCCCCCCCGGAAGGACGCTTACAGGAAGCAGTAGGAGGCTGGGAGACGCACAATGATCTCACTGTTTCTGAAAGAAGCAGCAGATCATTGCGGGGGCTAGATCAACGAACGGGAATGGATTTTCCCGTTCATTGATCTCCGGGCGAGCGGGCGGCGACGTGCACGAGCGGCGGGTGCGCGCGCACGAGCGGCGGGAGCGCGGACAGCAGCGGTAGCGCGGAAGGTACGGATTTCTCCGTCCCTGGTTTTTTAGGAGGGAAAAAAGGGGCGGAGAAATTCGTACCGCTGGGGGTAAAGTGGTTAAATCTAGTTTTTAAGTTTTTACTGTTTCATTGTCTCTGCTCAATGACTCCTTTATTAAACTATGCCAGAGCTCAAATCTATGAATTATTGACCCTTTTTATCTTTCCTGCTCCGGGAAGCCATTTACTGATAGGAAAGAATTTTATGGCTGTGAGCGTTATACTATAGTCTGACCCAGTACCGACCCGGATAGATTTTGGGCCAGTCCATCTCCTCATGGGGGATTCTCAGGGTTTTCTTTGTTTTCAACAGCATTTCCTGAACAGCAGTTGCAAAGTCTAACTGAACCCAAAATAGTGCACAAGTGAGTGGGGAGGCTGCCTGGTATCTTACTATTTTGGCAGTTAGGAACACACTAGGCAGAATCGCATATGCATTTTCCATAGTACATAGTGGAGAATGCACATGCAATTCTGCCTAGTGTGTTCCTACCCTCAAACTGCTGTTCAGGAAATGCTGTTGAAAACAGATAACCCTGAGAATCCCCCATGAGGAGATGGACTGGTCCAAAACCTGTCGGTTCTGTCCGATTTTTAACTACCTACTTTTTTTGGGATAGTGCTCCTTTAACTTACCTGGAGCTTCTTCCAGTTCCCTTGTTGCTTGTTGTCCTTCAGGTCCCTCTTGGTCCTCGTTGTCCCCGCACTTGTGCCGCTGTCACCCTATGCGCAGTCCAAGCTGTGTGCGCCTTCTCAGTTGTGCTCCCTCAGCTGGGCGCGGCCTGCCCACTTG
Source organism: Hyperolius riggenbachi (assembly GCF_040937935.1). NCBI lineage: Eukaryota > Metazoa > Chordata > Amphibia > Anura > Hyperoliidae > Hyperolius > Hyperolius riggenbachi. The sequence goes on along the minus strand of NC_090654.1, from coordinate 18,304,058 downwards.
TACATTTCACAAACCTCGCAGCTACACATGCGCGGGAGCTGTTAAGGTGTGTAGCCTGGGGTGTGCATGCGCAATAGTCAGAGACTGGGCTAGTCATAGACTTTACCAGGACTGACAGCAGCTCGGCGGAGGGGATTGGGAGGGCAGCCGGGGACCTTAAAGAGGAACTGTCGCGAAAATCTTAAAATGTAAAACACATACAAATAAGTGCCCTTCTTCCTGAGTAAAATGAGCCATAAATTACTTTTCTCCCATGTTGCCGTCACTTACAGTAAGTAGTAGAAATCTGACATTACCAACAGATTTTGGACTAGCCCATCTTCTCATAGGGGAGGTTCTCAGGGTTTTCTTTATTTTTAAAAGCACTTAGTGAATGTCATTTGTTCCGTCCAACTGCCAAAATAGTGTGCAGGGAGGCTGGCTAGCATCTTTGTATTAATCATTTTCAGGGTATGTCTTTATAAAGAATAGAGGCATTGTTGAGAATCCCCCATGAAGAGATGGGCTTTCCCAAAACCTGTGGGTAATGTCAGATTTCTATTAACTACTGTTAGTGACAGCAACATAGGAGAAAAGTAATTTGTGGCTCATTTTACTCTGGGAAGTATGTACTTCTCATTTGTATGTGTTTTAAATTTTATGATTTTTGCAACATTTCCTCTTTAAGCTAGTTACATAGTTGTTTTGGTTGAAAAAAGACATACGTCCATCGAGTTCAACCAGTATAAAGTACAACACCAGCCTGCTCCCTCACATATCCCTGTTGATCCAGAGGAAGGCGAAAAAACCCTTACAAGGCATGGTCCAATTAGCCCCTAAAGGGAAAAATTCCTTCCCGACTCCAGATGGCAATCAGATAAAATCCCTGGATCAACATCATTAGGCATTACCTAGTAATTGTAGCCATGGATGTCTTTCAATGCAAGGAAAGCATCTAAGCCCCCTTTAAATGCAGGTATAGAGTTTGCCATAACGACTTCCTGTGGCAATGCATTCCACATCTTAATCACTCTAACTGTAAAGAACTCTTTCCTAAATAAATGGCTAAAACGTTTTTCCTCCATGCGCAGATCATGTCCTCTAGTCCTTTGAGAAGGCCTAGGGACAAAAAGCTCATCCGCCAAGCTATTATATTGCCCTCTGATGTATTTATACATGTTAATTAGATCCCCTCTAAGGCGTCTTTTCTCTAGACTAAATAAACCCAGTTTATCTAACCTTTCTTGATAAGTGAGACCTTCCATCCCACGTATCAATTTTGTTGCTCGTCTTTGCACCTGCTCTAAAACTGCAATATCTTTTTTGTAATGTGGTGCCCAGAACTGAATTCCATATTCCAGATGTGGCCTTACTAGAGAGTTAAACAGGGGCAATATTATGCTAGCATCTCGAGTTTTTTTATTTCCTTTTTAATGCATCCCAAAATTTTGTTAGCTTTCGCTGCAGCTGCTTGGCATTGAGTATGATTATTTAACTTGTTGTCAATGAGTACTCCTAAGTCCTTCTCCAAGTTTGATGTCCCCAACTGTATCCCATTTATTTTGTATGGTGCTAGACCATTGGTACGACCAAAATGCATGACTTTACATTTGTCAACATTGAATTTCATCTGCCATGTATGTGCCCATATAGCCATCCTATCCAGATCCTGTTGCAATATGACACTATCTTCCTGAGAGTTGATGATTCTGCACAATTTTGTATCATCTGCAAAAATAGCAACATTGCTCACTACTGCATCTACTAGGTCATTAATAAATAAATTGAAGAGCACTGGTCCCAGAACAGACCCCTGTGGGACCCCACTGCCAACAGTCTCCTATTTTGAGTACGATCCATTGACCACAACTCTTTGTTTTCTGTCCATTAGCCAGTTCCCTATCCATGAACACAGACTCTTCCCCAGTCCTTGCATCCTCAACTTTTGCACCAGACTTCTGTGGGGAACAGTGTCGAAGGCCTTTGCAAAGTCCAAGTATATCACATCTACAGCATTCCCAATATCCATATTAGCATTCACTACCTCATAAAAGCTGAGCATGTTAGTCAAACAGGACCTGTCTTTAGTAAACCCATGTTGATGCTGAGAAATAAGATTATTTTCTACTATGAAGTCATGTATAGTATCTCTTAGTAACCCCTCAAATAGTTTGCATACAACTGATGTTAAGTTTACAGGTCTATAATTTCCTGGATCTGATTTTTTGCCCTTCAGTTGGGGACTGAAAAAAGCCCCAGGTAAGATAGACTGAACTTCTCTCCACAACTAAAATTTTCCTTTGCTTTTTGTCTGTTTGTAAAACGCGCCCACACACAAGAAACCCCTACATGTACCCCAGTGAACAATCATTAGTTTCTATGGTTACTGTTAAGGTGGCCACTAACGGTCCAATTTCTAGGGAAAAATCATTCGAGCGATCTGAAATTCTGCTCGGACCAAAAATCGTTCCCTACACCATCAACTAACCAATCATTGCTTCTTATCTATCACGACCAAAATCCAAATTTTGGTTAGAAAATTCAATTGGACGATTGTTTTTATAATAGTTCATTATCGATTGTGCCCATTTACAACCAATCCGATCAGAATTTCTGATCGCTCCAACTGATTTTTCGCTAGAAATTGGACCGTTAGTGGCCAGCTTTAGGATGTACATGGCTGGCATTTCAATGTTTCGGGAAAGGTGTAATCTTCATTGATTGTATTGTTGATCTGAGTCCTCCTCTGTGTTGCAGACGGACGTTTCAGACACGGAGAAGGTGGTGCAGGCGTTTCTCCAGATCTCCTCCGTGTACCGGGACGATCAGGCCATAAAAGTGGCCGTGCAAGAAACTATTGGTAAGAAGCTGCTTAGCCTAAAGTCCCCTCTACATTGTGCAATTCCGTGTGCGATCAATCGTACTCAGTTGGATCGATTGAAATCCGACATGTCCCATCGGGATTCGATCAGACATGTCGGATTTAATCTATCTAATTGAATTCGATCCAATCTAATTCGATCGCACGTGGAATTGTATGGTGTAGAGGGGGCATAAAGGTGTCCACACACCATACAATTTGTAAAAAAGAGAAAAAAATCTTTTCAATTCAAGAATCAGTTAATTTTTCTGATTATAACATTTTGAAAAATATGACCAATGTACTACATACGTGTGTTTAAAGAGACTCTGAAGCGAGATTGTTGTCTAGATTCTGGGGTAGAATTTTCAGAGTTCTGTCCACGCTATTTGGCAAAACGGTTTCCAGGAATCCCTGGTCAGCTCTATTGCACCATAAAATTGATTATCTCATCAAATCCCAAAATGTTTTAGCTCACTTTATATTTGTGGCTGCCTCCCAGACTATTGCCAAGGCCTGGAGGACCCAATTTGTATCCTTTGAGGAAGTAAAAAACAGAGTGACGGCCTTCTTGATCCAAGAACAGATGGCCAGTCAGCTGGAGGATAAGGTTAAACGGTTTTCCGAGATATGGGATCCCTGGAGAATGTTTATTGGCCTACCTTGAACAGATAATTGCTGAGATCTGGCTACAGACCCTAGTGGACGACAGGACTCTTCTCTTCTTCTTCCCTTTCTTCCCTTTTCTTTCTTTACTTTCTCTTTCAACCCTCTCTTTATCTATGGGCTAATCTTGCTATTTCAAGTATTTAAAGGGAACCTTAACTGAACGGGGGGGTAAAGAGTTTCACTTACCTGGGGCTATTACCAGCCCCCTGCAGCAGTCCTGTGCCTTCGGCGCCGCTCTGGAATCCTCTGGTCCCCTGCTGTCACTTAGTTTCGTTTTTGACGACTCACCAGTCGCCGCCCGCTATGCGTATTTTTGGACGCATTCACCAATGCAATTAGCGCTATTGCGGACCGCAACGTTGCCGCATTCCGCACGCGTAGATATGCATCAACGCGTATTTTTGTACGCGTTGCGGTCTGCAATAGCGCTAATTGCATTGGTGAATGCGTCCAATAATACGCATGGCGGTCGGCGACTGGTGAGTCGTCAAAAATGAAACTGAGTGACAGCGGGGGACCAGAGGATTCCAGAGCGGCGCCGAGGGCACAGGACTGCTGCAGGGGGCTGGTAATAGCCCCAGGTAAGTAAAACTCTTTACCCCCCGTTCAGTTAAGGATCCCTTTAAGCTAAACCTTAGCCCAACAGGAGCCACTAGGAATCCTGAGACATCTATGGCACAGGTTTGAAGGTTCGTCTGTTGCTATTACATAATACGGAGTGTGATGCCTATGGCAAGACTATTCAAACCCTTGCTGTATTTGCTTGTGTTTCCTCCTATCTGTAATTTGCCATTGTGTCTCTCTGTTTGATGGGTTGCATGAACGGTGCAACCATGTTTGTAAAACTTTTTTATTTGAAAACTTTAATAAAAATATTGAAACAGAAAACTTTCTTTTTAGCTTATATTCCACATGGGCACGTGTGCCCCAGCTAAAACACCGCTATCCCGCGGCAGAACGAGTAGTCTTTACCCCCCAAATCCTCCCCCCCCCCCCCCCCCCCCTGCAAAATCCACGACCAACTTGGTGGTAGATTTTGCTGCTCATGGAGGCAGGGCTAATGGCTGTAGCTCTGCCTCCATGCGCGTCTATCAGCCGGCGGCTCTCCGCCTCTCCCCGCCCCTCTCCGGGAAGGAAGACAGAGGGGCGGGAAGAGGCGGCGATCAGCGCTGATAGATGCACTGAGAGGCAGGGCTGCGGCCATTAGCCCTGCCTTACAGGAAGTGATCCCCGGGCACTACGGAGGGGATTTGGGGGGTAAAGTTCTGCCACGGGATAGCGGCGTTTTAGCAAGGGCAGACATGCCCATGTAGAATAAAAGGTGAAAAGCGAGTTTTAATCTCACTTCAGATTCTCTTTAACTTCCACAATTTTGGAAAAAGAAACTGTGGAAAAAATTGCTTGCATCTGTACATTAAGAAATAGAGAATCTACACCATTCAGTTTTCATAAAAATGTATCTGAAAAATTCACCACTCCCGATTTGACTTGTATTAAAAAAAAATAATAATAACTTTAGATTTTCCTGTACAACCAATTTTGTTTTTACCGAATTGCTGTAAAATGGAATAATTTTATTGTACAATGTGTGTCCACCTTAGTCCTGCTGGACGGTCTTCCATTCAAGATGTTAACTTTTTGCTTTCTTTTCAGATGATTTGATGAAGAAAGCATTTGACAGTTCACTTTTCCAGCCAGACATGTTCATTACCAACGTACTGGTGCGCATGGGTCTCCTGAAGGTATGGCCAGTCTTCAGCACGCTCTGGTGCGTCAACCATGACTTTTACAAGTTAGGATGGGTTCACACTACCGGGTGTAAAATTGATCCTCTGTAAAAAAAAAAAAGTTTGTTTAAAGTGGACCTGAACTCTTGCACAGAACAGAAGGAAAGCATAGAGAAATGCACCCTGTATGTATTTAGATGGTTTAGCCTGTTTAATCCCCCTCATCTGTGACTAATCACAAGTTGTAATTTGATCTCTCAGCTGTGTTACATGACTGTCATGGCAGATAAGCTCATTTGAAAGCACAAGATGTTAACAACACGTCTGCTTCCATGAAAGCAGGAAGTAGACACACTGCAGATTTATTGCAGGATTTGTATCCGCTGTAACAGAGGTTTTTCTGTAAAGGTTATTATGCTGTTTCTTATCTTTTAGAGCAGAGAGGAAGTTCTGAGTTCAGGTCCGCTTCAGACGGATCAGTTTGTTAGAATCGCATCCTTTTTTACCCGCTCTGTTTTTGCTTCGGCACTCGCTCAGTACCTGTCACATACGGTATTCGTTATGCCGCTGCTGGTACCGCTGCCTGAGTACTCTACATGGTAGAAACGCTGGTATACCGATCCCAGAGCCCCATCAGAAGCATCAGTTGAAGTACTTTCCTCCAGAGACAGGATAGCCACCTACTTACTCTATTTTTCAGTTTTTAACATTTTGAAGAACATGGAAAATTTCCCTGCAATGTATAGACTTTAAAGAGAACCAGAGCTAACCTAAAAAAAATTCTTTACATACCTGGGGCTTCCTCCAGCCCCATACGTACCGATCGCTCCCACGCCGCCATCCACCGCTGCCCGCATCTAGGAGAACCGGCACCCCACGCTGCTGCCAGTCGGAGCCAGTCTAGCTTAGCAGAGGTGCGCTCTTTGCGTATTTCTGCAGCAGTGCATGGAGAGGTACGTAGAGGGCGCACTTCTCCTGCGTAGTCCGGCTCCGATGACGTCACTGACGGGAGCCAGTTCTCCTAGATGCGGGCAGCGGAGGATGGCAGCATGGGAGCAATGGGAGCAATCAGTGCGTATGGGGCTGGAGGAAGCCCCAGGTATGTATAGAATCTTTTCTTTAGGTTAGCTCTGGTTTCTTTTAAGGGAACCTGAAGTGAGAGGTATATTTCCTGGTATATTTCCTGCTAAACAATACCAGTTTCTTGGCTGTCCGGCTGATCTGCTGCAATTGTGACACCAGAAACAAGCCATGCATCTGCAAATGCAGAGGATCAACAGGGCAGCCAGGCAAATGGTATTGTATCGTGTAAAGGAAATAAATATGGCAGCCCCCATATCACTCTCACTTCAGGTTCCTTTTAACCACATGAGGACCACAGGCTTTACCCTCCCTCCCCAGTGACCAAGCTATTTTTTACAAATTTGGGCTCTGCAGCTTTCATGGCTTGCTGCAGAGCCACAGATCTGTGCATTTAGCTCAGAATGATAGTGTACACCATCGGTCTGAGCTAAATTAGTGCAGGGCCACACACAGCGCAGCTCCGCAGCGCGCTGTGCAAATAGGAACTAAAAGCGGGCGAGTGCTGGGGACGTTACAGACAGGGATTGGCTCGAATTCGGGTGAATCAGGATAGTTGCTATCCAGATTTCACCCTATTAATGACAATCACCTGGGCAGGGGGGGTCAATCTTACCTATCTGACGTCTTCTTCGGTCCGTCCCTCGGCGCCTCCCACGATGCAATCCACGATGCGGTCACGTGATTACAAACCCTTCCTCCTTCAATCCAGAAGGAGGAAGTGTTTGTAATCAAATGACCGCCGCGTGGAACGCATCGTGGGAGGCGCCGAGGGACGGACCGAAGATGTAGTAAAACTACATCTACCCTTTTTTTTTACAAAAATAAACCCACGTTATTACATTTAAAATTAATGGTTTACCTCCCACACCAAAAATTACCCAAATAAAATTAATGGGAAAAAAATTACAATTAAAAATTAGATCAATAGATCAATTCATTGTGATAATTAGTGATAAAGTTATTGATGAATGGGAGGAGAAATTTGCTCTGATGCACAAGTTGAAAAATACCCGCAGACTGATCTGGTTAATCACACCTGTTTAGTGGGAATCTTCCTACATTTCAGAACAAACTGTCTGTCCATAAGGAGCTATAACTGATGTGAAAGCGTCGCTGACCTTGCATAATTGTTGTAGGAATACAGAGGCGCCAAAATAATAAAAGTATCTAAAAAGTTTAAAAATAGAGGAGGCAGTGGTGGATTTACCTCCTCCAACCAGACACACGGTAATATTGATGTAATATCAATAAAGCAGTTTATTTATACACTTCACAAGATCGTACCACGCGTTTCGCAGGATTGACCCCGCTTCTTCAGGCAATAAGGGCGGAGCATATACAACAAGGTCTGTAACTCAGCCAAGCGCCTCTGAGCATAATTGTTGCTTGTGTTTCTGTAGAGTGAAGAGAAGATTAAACCCATCCCGCACTTGTATGGGCCGCTGCTGACCCTGAACCACCTGGTGCAGCAGGACTACTTCCTGAAGTCTCTCGCCCCCGTTCTGCTGGCCTTCGTTTCAAAGTAAGTCCGTGTGCTGAGCCAAATACACGGTCCATATTTCTTGCAGGGGTGGTCTAATTCCATAATTGCTAAGTTTATGTAAATTTTATGCAGATCGGATATAGACTAATCAAATGTAGCAGCTACCGCATTTGATTGCTCCAGTTCCGTACCGTAATAGTTGATTCAAGTTTTATGCAAATCTATAAATGAACCTGAAGTGAGAAGGATAAGGAGGCGAGCATATTTATTTCCTTTTGCAGCAGTATATCTACGCTCCGCGGGAATTCAGTCCCTGCACAGGGGCGTAGATATACGGCTCCTGAAACGCACGTTCTCGTCGCCGACTGTTAATACATAGATCAGTGAGTGTGAGCAATGTTATTAGCAAACTTAAAGTAAGAACATACGCATTACTTCCTGTTAGCGTACTAAGAGTGCGCACAGGTAGATAAAGTGAGCGGACATCTAGTGGCCGAATAGTTAAAATACACCCTGCATACATTACCTTACCTCCCCTCCTATAGTTACCAAAATAAAACTCTCTTGTATAAAATATTAAAAATAAGTGACATTTAAAAACAATACATAAATAGATGTCTTAGGGACTTCTTTTTTTAATATGTATGTCATGAGGGTATTTTACTGTTATTTTTGCAAATAAGGAGGCTTGTAATAAATGCTGGACACAAAATGGGGAAAAAATACACCTTTATTTCCAAATAAAAATATTGTCACCATAACTTTGTAATAAGTGGGACAAATGGGCAAATGTGTTGGTTTTATCCACAGCAGCACACTTTTTATTTTAACACTATAATTGCCAAAACTGAGAAATTAATTTTTTTCCATTTTTTCCCCCTTATTCTTCCCACTAAAACCTAATTAGTGGCGAAAAAAACAAGATATAGATTGTGTTGTGATTGGTGATGAAGTTATTGGCGAATGAATGGGAGGAGCGCTGAAATGTGAAAATTGCTCTGGTCCAGTGTGAATCACACACTGAAACAAGCTAATCAAGACAGGAACTCCTGACCTGCATGCTTGTTCATGGTCTATGGCTAAAAGTATTAGAGGCCGAGGATCAGCAGGACAGCCAGACAAGTGGTATTGCTTAAAATGAAACAAATATGGCAGCTTCCATATCCCTCTTAGTTTAGATGTGCCTTAACCACTTGAGCCTATCTGGACGAATTGGTTAATCCAGATAGGCTGTGCGGCTGCCTGAGGAGCGCGCTCCCGCTGCCTGCCGTTAGCCCACGGAGCAATGAATGGGAATATAATAACCATTCATCGATCTAAGTCCCCCACAGAAAACCGATGGCCCTGTCAGAGGCCGTGGTCTTTCTGCATAAAAAAAAATAAATAAAAAGTTCCCGCCCTCATTCTAGTTCCTGGAAGTGAGATTGATCGCTTCCAGGACTGTTTGACTGTGGCCATCTTGTGGCCAAATAGTAAAACTACACCCACATGCACCATTTATTAAATAAATACATTTTACATTTAAAATTAGCTGTTTACCTCCCACACCAAAAATGACACTAATAAAAATAAAAAATAAAATTACAATTTAAAAAACAAACAAACAAAAAACAAATTGATACCTAAGGGTCTGAACTTTTTAAATATGCATGTCAAAGGAGTATATTAGTATAATTTTTTAAACTGTAAGCTTGTAAATAGTGATGGACGCAAATTGAAAAAATACCTTTATTTCCAAATAAAATATTGGCTCCATACATTGTGATAGGGACATAATTTAAATGGTGTAATAAGGGGGACAAATGGGCAAATAAAATACGTAGGTTTTAATTATGGAGGCATGTATTCATTTCAAAGTATAATGGCCAAAATCTGAGAAATAATGCATTTTTTCCATTTCTATCTTAATCTTCCTGTTAAAATGGATTTAGAAAAAAAAAATTCTTAGCAAAATATACCACCCAAAGAAAGCCTAAATGGTGGCAGAAAAAACAAGATATAGATCATTTCATTGTGATAAGTAGTGATAAAGTTATTGGCGAATGAATGGGCGGTGAAAGTTGCTCCGATGCATAAAGTTAACACTGTAGGCTGAAGTGGTTAATATATTGTTGGCCATTTGTAGTAATATAATTTACAGGCTTCTTTAGGCCTGGTCACACAGGCTTTTGGCAGCGACGCAATTAGACAATGCTAAATGATTTTCGGTGAATATCAAGAAAAGCCAGTACTGATGTTTAAGATACACTGTCCGTTTATTTGAATGTAAAGCGCTTGAGCAACTAACGCTAGGCACTATGCCTAATGCTGGTTCAATACTCATGTGAAAACGCCCTTATACATGTCAAACTGTGGCCCACAGGCCAAATTTGGCCCTCTGGAGCCATTAAATTTTGGCCCTGAAGTGGTTTCCCCACCTTTTGCATTATGTTTGGCCCTTTTAGACCATCAGGGAAGCTATTTTGGAGGTGAAACCCTAGAGTACCAGAAAAGCCATATGGGGAGGGGAAAAGCACTAAGCACCAGGGAACTGTATAGGGGAGGGAGGACCACTAGACACCGGAGAACTTTATAAGGGAGGAAGGTGGCCAGTAGACATTGAGGTTGGACTGTGACTAAGTCACAGTGTACAGTGTTCGACCCACTTTGTACTTGAGTTTGACAACCCTGGGTTTATGTATACATTTTAAAAAAATCCTATTTGGCTTGATAACTATGTTCCTCTGCATTCCTCAAAGGAGTTTTCTCATTCATGTTTGTTTTTCTCCCCTCTCTGCAGGCCAAACATGGCACTGGAGTCCCATGCACTGGCTCGGCACACCCTGCTGCAAACGCTCTATAAATTGTAACCCCCCAATCACGGCGCGGCTCTGATAACTGGCGCCCCAAGCTTCGAGCGACGCGGGAGGGATATTTAACTGAACGTTATAAGGAGATTCCACAGATTTGGGACTATGCTCCTTTTTGCGCTTACACACAAGCCCCTTTTCCAGTGTTCTGTTTACATAAATGAAGACTTGGAACACCTCTCCAATGCTTATAAAGCCCCGATAACCCTGGATTGGGATCTCAGGAAATCGACAAATATTTGAAGGGATGCCTGGAACCCCCCGGGCCACTTCAGCACCCGTGAGAATCGCCTTCAGTCCCGGGTCAAACAACAAGTCTTAAGGCTGAAAAAGTCTAGATCTGCAATAACTCGAAACTAAATGGTTGCAGCTATAGAACGCATGGATACATGCCTCTGCCTGGTCCGGGTGTTGGTGGGGGTTGAGAGCTTCTAAATGAGGTCTGTGAACAGAGGAAAATAATGATAAAAATGCCCAAAAAGTGTTACTGGTATGCACGGAATATGCCATTTATCAGACTTATAACCTATTCTATCAAAAGAAAATTATCAGTCAATGGCACAACTTGGAAAAGTCTATTTTCTGAATAAGCAGTTAAAATAGTGTGTACAATTCTGTCAACAGCCTGACAAGTTTTGTGAACGGTGTCCACTTCTTCAGAGGATGACGGATCAGTAAAGTGAATCAAATGTTCCATTCGGTGTTTACTTTGTAAGTAATGTGAAGCTTACGACCCCCACAAGCCAAAATAGATTTAGAGAGAAATCAAACGGCATGTTTCCAAACCCAGGTGGTGATCCTGTAATGAGGGCAGCTGCAGCGGCACACCAGCCTATGAGTGGATTACCAGGTTGGTTAGGACTGCTCCATGGCAATTTGCTTAGGTCGGCCTGCTCATCATTACAATTACATAACTAAGTTATGCTATTTACCATTATTTGGCTTGTGAAGAAATGGTAAGCTCAGCATTGCCTACAATAAAGCACTGACTCGATCATGTGGTTTTACGCCATCTGTTCACACCTGAAGAAGTGGATACTGTGCACGAAATGCTCATCACGCTGTAGGCAGAACTGTCCACGTGATTTCAGCAGCGTATTCAGAATCTCTTCCACACTGTGCCATCAAGTGTTGGTTGTGTTTTGATGGGATATGCTTATATATATTTGTTTTTGATTTGATACATGGTATTTTTCGTGCTTTCCTATAAAAGGGTGTGTTTTTATCACTATATTTACTTTCCTGTACTTTCATCATTCTCTATTTCTACACTACAACAGAGATAAGGAATATAGTCGGTATGCCGCTTGGGATTGGGCCAGTCAGATACAGTTGCTTTTGATTGGCCAAGTCCAGGCTGTATAGAAATAGAACATTAGCATGTAATCCCTTCAATCAAAGACACCTTATCACGGCTAACACCCCTGCAGCCGGACCAAGTGAGGATATCTGTCCGCGTATCCTCTGGCTGCAGACATTTTTTTTCTCACCCTTACCGAGGTGGCATGCTGCCTAATATGAAATCACATGGTGTGTCCTATCTGCAGTAGCGTGCAGTGAAATGTGGTGGTTAACGATATGCATTGCTGGTGTTTGTGTATGTATAGTAATAACAGTAAGATCTCAGTCTGTCCCACACGCAGTCCGCTATCCATACAATGCATACTGGGGGGTTATTTCTGGAAGGGTTGATAAGTAGGCATCCGCATATGAAAAGTTTTGAAGTAACCTCGTAACGCAGCATTTTAATCGTTGAAAAGTTTGGGGTACACAGACTACTTTCCTGCGATAGTTGAGTAGGGAGAATTAGAATAGGGTTAGGATAATAATCTCTGAAGCACGTGGCCTTCACACTAGAGGAATCTCAAATGTTACGTTATTTGTAAATAGCTTATCTATTTTTTTTTTTATTCCACAGGTTTAAATCCCTAGAGAGTTACAGCATTCATGTTACTTGGCTCTGTTTAATAAGGAGTCAGTCCTAGGCCATATACGCTTGTTTTGTCAGTTATTCTATTTAAATCATATTATAAAGTTACATTTAAAAAAAAAAGGGGGGGGGACTATTGGTTATACAGATATTGACGGTACCAGCTGTGTACTGGGGGAGGAGCCTTATGAATACAGGTAGCCTCTGAGAGTGCGGGATTCCTGCAGGAGGGTGTGCCAATACTGACGGTACCAGCTGTGTACTGGGGGAGGAGCCTTATGAATACAGGTAGCCTCTGAGAGTGCGGGATTCCTGCAGGAGGCTGTACCAAGCACTGACGGTACCAGCTGTGCACTGGGGGAGGAGCCTTATGAATACAGGTAGCCTCAGAGTGCAAGATTCCTGCAGGGGGGTGTGCCAAGCACTGACGGTACCAGCTGTGTACTGGGGGAGGGACCTAATCCATACAGGCTTACTTTAATAGTGACTAGATCTCTGTAGGGGTCGTCAATGATATGCAAATTTTTCCAAGTTTATGTAAATATTTGCAGCTTGAAAATGGACCAATCAAGTCCCACCCAGATTTGAATTGATTGGTCCATTTTTTAAGCTGCATATAAATTTGCATAAACTCTGAAATATTTGCATCTCATTGATCAGCACTGGTGGTCTGTAGATGTCACAGGCCAAAGTCTAACACTGATGCAGAGAATGTGTATAAAGGGAATGGAGGGAAACGTTTCTGTAAGTAAGATTTTCACTTTTCTTGATGGTGAAAGTAAAATCTGTTTCCATAGCAACCATAACATTATTACACTAAAGTCATAACCAGGCTCACCGTGCGATCCGGTGAACAGGGCCCGGCGAGGGCGTGAGCTGCGTAATGTGGACAGCCGGACTGTCGTAGCCTTATTTGCTTTCTGTTCAGGTTGGATAGAAATAGAGATGGTCGCTGAGATGCTGATATTTCTGGCTCGCATACAAATTGTATGCAGATTGGAGTCGGGGGTGATATAAAGCGTCAGTAAGGGCATTTCATTGGCCAGGTTCTTACTGTTTGAATTATATTTGCATGCAGTTTGGAAACCTCAGCATCTGATTGACCAGCTCTAGAACCGTTGAATGCTTCTTCTCCGCCATCTGGACTAGTTAGTTGTTTCTATAATTTGGCTTCAGAAGGACGTAAAACGTGGAGGATTCGGTCCAAAGAACCAAACTGGTGTGACCAGAATTCCCCAGATCCTGATGGAGTGTGTGGAGGTTCATATGATTTGAGAATGATCACTGTGTGCAGAAACAGCTCAAATCTGCTCTGTTCAGATCATTTACTGGTTCAATAAATTCATCCCGGTTTAACTTGTGTCTTTGTCCAGTTTTCATTATATCGGCATTCTCTCGTTCAGGAGCGCTTCAGACGGATGGCTCAGGGCAGTGATCTGCAAACTTGGCTCTCCAGCTGTTAAAGGATACCCGATGTGACATGTGACATGAGATAGACGTGTATGTACAGTGCCTAGCACACTAATAACTATGCTGTGTTCCTTTTCTTCTTTCTCTGCCTGAAAGAGTTAAATATCAGGTATGTAAGTGGCTGACTCAGTCCTGACAGGACAGGAAGTGACTACAGTGGGACCCTCACTGATAAGAAATTCCAACTATAAAACACCTTCCTAGCAGAAAATGGCTTCTGAGAGCGAGAAAGGGATAAAAAGGGGAATTTCTTATCAGTGAGGGTCACACTGTAGTCACTTCCTGTCTGAGTCAGGACTGAGTCAGCCACTTACATACCTGATATTTAACTCTTTCAGGCAGAGAAAGAAAAAAAGGAACACAGCCTAGTTATTTGTGTGCTAGGCACTGTACTTACCCATGTCTATCTCATCATGCCACATGTCAGTTCGGGTATCCTTTAAAGGGAAGGTTCAGGGAGGGGATTAAAAAAATAAAAATAAATTTCCACTTACCTGGGGCTTCCTCCAGCCCGTGGCAGGCAGGAGGTGCCCTCGCCGCAGCTCCGCAGGCTCCCGGTGGTCTCCGGTGCCCGACCTGGCCAGGCCGGCTGCCAGGTCGGGCTCTTCTGCGCTCCATTTCCTGGCACTTCTGCGTCCCACGCCGGCGCGCTGATGTCATCGGACGGCCGCCGTGCTGTACTGCGCATGCGCAGAACTACTGCGCCTGCGCAGTACAGCCCGGCGGACGTCAGCGCGCCGGTGTGGGACGCAGAAGTGCCAGGAAATGGAGCGCAGAAGAGGCCGGCCAGGTCGGGTCGGGCACCGGAGACCACCGGGAGCCTGCGGGGCGGCGGCGAGGGCACCTCCTGCCTGCCACGGGCTGGAGGAAGCCCCAGGTAAGTGGAAATTTATTTTTTTAATCCCCTCCCTGAACCTTCCCTTTAAGGAACTACAAGTTCCACAATGCATTTGCCTTTATCAATCATGACTGTGACTGTCAGACTCCTGCAATGCATTGTGGGACTTGTAGTTCCTTAAGGCGGATCCGAGATGAAAAACTATAACAAGTAACTTGTCTATATATTACAGTATATCTAAAGTTTAGATGGTTTGCACAGCAATCTAGCTGAAAACAGCTTCAACAGTATTTGGCTTGAGGAATTCCCTATAAACTATACGTAAGGAACACAATTATGCAAGGAGTAAAAGTTTATCTCGGATCCACTTTAACAGCTGGAGAGCCAAGTTTGCAGATTACTGGCTCGGGGCGACTCATTTTATCGCGGCCAAGTGGTGCTTTTGTGCTCCCGTCCAGAAAAGTGTTCATCATTTTTTGTTTTTGTTTGGTAGGGGCGTATCAATAGTTATAGCAAGTGCTATGGGACCTGGGACCATAGGGGGCCCAAGTGGTAATTGATGTATTAACTATTCATTTCCTGTTTCTCCACCCCTCTGACTTTATTTCAGTGCCTATAGGCTGTTGCAGTGTACATTGCATAGGAATGCGCATTGCCTATTCCATATGGTAGGGACAGGTGGCATTGCTTAAAGGACAACTGAACTGAGAAGAATATGGAGGCTGCCATATTTCCTTTTAAACAATACAAGTTGTCTGGCAGCCCTGCTGATCTATTTGGCTGCAGCAGTGTCTGTATTGCACCAGAAACAAGCATGCAGCTAATCCTGTCAGATCTGATAATGTCAGAAGCACCTGATCTGCTGAATGCTTGTTCAGGGTCTATGGCTAAATGTATTAGAGGCAAAGGATCAGCAGGACAGCCAGGGAACTGGTATTGCTTAAAGAGTAACTATCAGGCTGCAGAAGCTAATTTAAACCTCTATTCTCCTGTGTTAAATAGTTTAGAAGAAAGCCAAAAAGGCAATAGTGAAGATAAAAATCACTCTTTCATTTGATGTGTGCTTATCAGCAAAGCTGTTAGACCCAAGCTCTTAAGAGGACGCAAGCCGCAAACCATACTGCAAAGCATTCTGGGGCCCTTCCCTCGGCTGCTAATGAGAAGTTACAGGGTCAAGTAACAATAGCATGTAACTCAGTCCAGCACACAGCACTGATAAATCTCCTGGCAGAGTACACTGCAGCAGTCTGCTATTGTTCCTAGCCACATGGCTCATTAATATTCACTGCAAACTAGTGTTATTCAGTACAAGCTTTTCTGTCATCAGGAAGCAGGGAGGACATGACGACACATTTGGCTTCATAGGAGACAGACAAACATGGAACCTGCCATGAGCTGTCAGGAGCATCATTCTCTGCATATACTATATAAAAATTCTGTGAAATCCAAACGTGGACAGTGAAATGCATATGTAATGTAAGTACAGCCTATATTTAGCTACTGATATGTGTTTATTTTCTCTGAGACCTTATACCTAACAGCTCCTCTTTAAAAGAAAATGTCACCCTCCATATCCCCCTGACTACAGATGGCACCCTGCTGGTCTATTTGGCTGCAGTAGTGTCTGAATCACACCAGAAACAAGCATGCAGCTTTATCTTGTCAGATTTGACAATAATGCCAAACACCTGATCTTCTGCATGCTTGTTCAGGGTCTGTGGCTAACAGTATAAAAGGCTGAGGATCAGCAGGCCAGCCAGGTAACTGTTATTACTTAAAAAGAATAAATATGGCAGCCTCCTGGTTGGTTATAGGGTTATTCATATACAGTATAACCATAGGTTGCATTAGAGTTGAATAAATTAATCTGATTAAAATATGAAAAAGTTTACAAAAAAAGGTCAGACTATGATGCAACCCAGAGACTCGCTTAGGATGGATATGACTATTTTCTCATTTGGGTCACATAACTGCCGAGTTTGAAAAAAAAAATGAAAAATTGAAGTGTACTGCTAAAGTATGCTTCCGCGACGTGTAAAACATGTGGCAGGCATTTTAACCACCTAACGCCAATCGGTGGCTGCAAGTTCACTCCCCCAGGACCGCGTAACGCCAACTGGCATCAAGTCCTGGGGGAGTGGTTTGAAGGGGATGGTGTGCATGGAAGTTGAAGGATGGAGCAAAGCTCTGACATCAGCCTGCTAGCCTGTGATAGTGGCTCGCAGGCTGATAGAAATAATAAATAAAATGTTTCTAACGCTTGTACAGCGCTGTGATCTAAAGCAGCCGCTGTATGGGGGACACCTCTGTCCCTGAGCTGTTCCCAGCAGAGGCTTACAGTCACCTCTCATAGGCTGATGCCTATGAATGACGATCACGCTGATTGGCTCTCCAGTGGGAGGGAAGGAATTTTAAAAAAAAATCATTAATTTTTTTAAAAGAGGTTATAAATTAATTTAAAAAAAACAAAGTTGCAACCCGAATCAGATGCCACCAACAAAGAGCTCTGTTGTTGGTAACAAAAGGGGGGCAAGATTCATTTGTGTGCGAGGTTATATGGCTCTGCCGCGAGCTTTTAACGCTGCAGAGCACTAGATTGTAAAAAATACCCTGGTCACCTGGGAGGGGGGTTTAATCTCCCTGGTGGTACGCAGATGTGGCGGCTGCGTCCGCAGGAGCAAATTTTTTTAATTAGAGGTGGTTTTTGATGTTCGCAAGCACTAGGCTAGCTAATTGTGCCCCCCAGTACCGGTCTGACCCCCCGATCACCGCCGGCAACACTCATCCGTCCGCGAGAGCCGCAGCTTCACTCATCGCTATGGTGACGATCAGACTTGACGTCATGACATCATGTGCAGTTCCGATCCTCCCCCTAATGAAGTCAGGTGCTGATTGTGAGGCTGTGCCATCGCGGGATCCCCCTTTGGGGAGGGTATGTATACCGGAGGTGATTGGCGGCGATCAGCGGGGACCAGAGGCACTTGGGGGACATGGGTAGCTAGCTAGCTATCGATCCAGTGAAGCAAAGACTGGATCTGCTTGGCATAAAATGCCAATGTGAACCGAGCCCAACTCAGAATTATTTGCATCTCATTAACTGTTCCCTATCCAGCATTCCTTGTGTGGACTCCAGCCTAGTACACACACTTTATTTTGATTGGCCAATGACCAATTTTACCACCTCCATGTAGTATGGGGACCAACAGATATTCAATACTATGCTCAAATTGTGTAGCTAAGCCCTCATACATACTACATGAAGGTGGTTAAATCGGGCAGTCATTGGCCAATAAAAATAGGATGTGTGTACCAGGCTTAGAGGGACTCCGAGCACCTCTCATGGGCGTGCCTTTAAGCCAGACGACTTCTAACAAAGTCGTGCTATGACCCCTCTGGAGAAGCCTCTTGCAATGGCCATGCGTGTCACTTCCTCTTCCTGCTTCATTCAGTGATGCACTTCTCTAACAGAGAAGACAGGGGTGACCCGGAAATTATAACAGCCAAGATGGCAGCTGGGATTTTTTAATTGAAATCAAACAAAAACTATTTGGTGTAGACCGGTGATTCAGGCATCAAATGAAAGAGGAGAGCACAAGCTACAGAAATGTATGTATACTTTGCAGTACTGGTCGGAGCCTTAAAGGCATGCCTGTGAGAAGTGCTCGGAGTCTCTTTAAGAGTCACAGCATCTGATCTGCATACTTGGTCTGGGCCAGTAACTTAAAGCGGATCTGAGATGAAAAACTAACTATAACAAGCAACTTGTCTATACATCTTATCTAAAGTTTAGATAGTTTACACAGCAAATCTAGCTGCAAACAGCTTTAATAGAATAAGATTATTTCTTCCTGTGATAAAATGACAGTACTCAGCCTCTGAAAAAAACCTAATCCCCCCTCCTCCCTCTGAAATCTCTGGCTAGTAATACCTCCCCCTCCTCCTGCCCAGACTGAGCTCCCATGAGCTCTTGATACTGCCAAGGCTCTCTGAAAAGCTGTGGGCGAGGCTTCTTCAGTTTATAGGGAATTAGAGCATTCAAACAAAAGTATTTGGCTTGATAAAAGCCCTATCAACTACTGTATATGAAAGGAACACAATTTATGCAATGAGTAAAAGTTCATCTCGGATCCACTTTAAATAAACCTGAGACTGGGGGCTGGTGAGTGGGTGGTTTAACTTGCTTACCAGGGGATTCTTACAGCCCTTCATAGTCTTTAACCAATTAAGGACCACAGGCTTACACCCCCCTAGTGACCAGGCGATTTTTTTTTTTTTTTAGGGACTGTTTTTACTTGAGCCACACTCGTCTGGCACTTCCGGGTCTGCTGCTACGTAGATGAGTGCCATGCAGCGCAAGCAATTTGGCCAGTGGCGTTATTGTACCCCATGGCAGAGTTTCCCCGTGCGATTTGCCTGCGGGGAAATGGGCTCTCACAATTCAGTGCTCTGCAGGTTTAACAGCTCGCTGCAGGGTCGTATAACCTCGCACACAAATTAATATTACCTCCTTTACCACCTACAGAGCTTTCTGTTGGTGGCATTTGATTGCTGGTGTGATGGTTTTTTTTATTAATTTTCTTTTTCATTACATTGTTATTTTTCTTTTATTTCCCACCCTCACCCTGAGATCCAATCATTGATCACCTCTCATAAGCATCTGCCTAGGAGAGGGGATCACATTTGGGGACAGCTTTGTCACTAAGCTGTCCCCTTACAGTGCTGCTGTAAGGAGACAGCTTAGATAGCAGCGCTGTATAAAGAAAGGTTTTCCTTCTACAGCATGCTAGCTGCGATTGCGTGCTAGTAGCCTGCTTACAGAGCAGAGCTCCGTAACTAAAGTGGGGATGCGCCCGTGATCCTTGCTAATCTCCACCCACCGCTCCTGATGCCGATCAGCGTGGAGCTGTCCTGGGGCTGTCGCTGCGATCACGGCGTGGAGCGGTCGGCAAGAAGTTAAAAGGAAATAAATATGGCAGCCTCCATGTTTATCTCACTTCAGTTTCCCTTTAAGCTCTCTGTGTTCTTCAGGTCGCATTCATTGCTCCAGTCACATGACAAGACAAATAACATTTATATCACGCTTTTCTCCTGGCGGACTCAAAGCGCCAGAGCAGCAGCCACAAGGATGCACTCTATAGGCAGTAGCAGTGTTAGGGAGACTTGCCTAAGGTCTCCTACTGAATAGGTGCTGGCTTACTGAACAGGCAGAGCAGAGATTTGAACCCAGGTTTCCTGTGTCAGAGGCCCTTAACCATTACACCATCCGGCCACCATCTGTGGTCAGCGTCATTCTGTGCATGCGCAGTAACAAGTCTGTATGACCTGCACACTACACTCCCAGCTGACAGCAGCACATCTGAGACTGGGGGGGGGGGAATCTGGATGAAGTCCCTGGCAAATAAAAGTCAACCCGGCCAATCTCAGGTACACCCTATAGTATTACAGGCACAGAAGTTAGGCAACTAGAATGTTTATTAGAGAGTGAAGATGGCAGCCTCCTTATTCTTCTCACTTCAGGTTCCCTTCAACATATCAGGTTTTGTGGAGTCTTCCCAATATGCAGTTTTGGAAATGTTCTCACCTTGTCATCTGGCCGTCACAATTCAACCAAGTCATTCAGATCCATGAGCTGGTCCATGCTTTCCTGCCTCCAAGCCATCATCTTCCAGAACTGACCACTTTCTTACCATCTAATGTATCCCCACCCTATACAGCTGCCACTGTGACAAGTCATTGAAGTCACCATTGGCTTTAATCATGTTACCGATTGGTGTATGAAAAATAGCCTAATGCGGGGAATACACAGGTCGTTTTTTTTCCACTCAATTCTCTTATCTTTTTCCATTCACCTCAATCAGGAATTAAAGTGAACCTCCGGACTAAAAATCGACTCAGCAGCACTGAAAAGGCTTGGTGTTTCTTTAACAGTTTCAAGGCATCAGAACTTTGTTTCCCTTATACAAGCCTCATTTTTAGCTGCACAGAAGAAAACTGCCCAGGCTTTTTTCTCCTGATGCTGTGCAAAGCATGATGGGATTTATGATGTTGTTCTCTTTCTGCTGTTTTGGTGCAAATTTTTTTTTTCACATTTTGAATTTGACATTTGAAGCCTAGCGTGTGCAGCTGGGAGGGGTAATCAGTACACAGGACAGTTGGAACTGTGTCTCCTGCTCCATCACCTCCTTTCAACCAAAATGATGGCTGCCCCCATGACAAAGATGGCAGCCCCCATGAATCACAAACATTCGCCTGTTCTTTTAAAACAGGATGGGTAAGATTATATTACCTATCTATTCTAATTAACATAACTAATGTAACTTGATGAAAGTATGTTTGTTTAGGCCAAAGTTCCCCTTTAAGAGACAAAACAATCAAATGAGAGATCGTACATGTCAGAAATGATCTATCTGGCTAAAAAACAAACCATGAATTCCCAGCATTAGGGCCCTTTTCCACTGACTGCTTTTGCATTTTTGGATCGCCTCAATTTGCCAATTGCAAGGGCACACCAAACACATGGTAATCACGGTACCCTTTTTTCATTAGTGTCCTAATGCCTGCTACACACCATGCAATTTCCATCAGATTTATTTATATAGCACTGACGTCTTCCACAGTACAGAGTATATATTGTCTTGTCACTAACTGTCCTCAGAGGTGCTCACAATCTAATCCCTACCATAGTCATATGTTTCATGTACATTCTCTGCTTCAAAGGAGCAATTCTTTCCTCCCATTGGAGGTACAGTACAAGCATATGCACATTTGGTGGACTACAAGGTTAAGTGTACCTTAGGGCTGCATAGCCCGGTTGGACAAACTGCCGGTACGGTATCCAGGGCTCTATAAAAATCGCAGCCATCACTAAAAGGAGACAGCAATCGCTCGCTTCCTGTGAGTGGGTCTGATACCTCCGCAGGCGGGACTTGCATCACATGTCCTCCAAGACTTTCTGCTCACACTTGGGCCAATCATCTGTATCTGTAATGCGAGTGGCTCCAATACCTCTGTGGGCGGGACTTAGCACTCTCCTCTACTCTCCTTAGTTTTGCAATGAGACGACCCACTCTGATCCTGCAAGTGAAAGTAGCCTGTACTGCGCGCCACATGCTATCAGGAGCATCATTGCTAACAAGGGAAGAGATACCCAGGAGTGCATACCATCCTGTGGCAGCAGACCATGGGTTTCACATTGACATATAATCCATGCACTACCCAGCCAAAAAATGTTTACTACAACAAGAGTTTTATTATATCTGGGTTTTTTTATACCGGGCTTTGCTCCCATAGACTTATAATGGAGATTGGTCTGGACTTGGAGAGGTAGTTTACTATCCCTGAATGTTTACTATGCCTGAGTTTATTATGACGAGATGATACTGTATATCTATACATTCATCTTGTAAAAGTTCGAGCATCTGATAATTGGTCAAACTTTCTGTCTATGACCACCCATGGTTCAGTGGTCAGCTCTGGGTTGGAACAGGACTTCAAAAAAACTAGCCAAACGTCCTGCTTGACGTTCCACTTCTTTACCACTTAATTGGAGAAAAGTGGAGGTGGAACACTGAAGCGAAGGAATGAGAACACTGAAGCGAAGGAATGAGAACACTGAAGCGAAGGAATGAGAACACTGAAGCGAAGGAATGACCTACATCATCCCTGAAGGAGCTCAGTCACAGTGCTTGCCTTAACATTCACCTGCATAGATCACACATCGATAGTCTGGAAGGTGTGATTCGGTGGTGGACTCAAATGTGAGGAGGTAGGAAATGTGTAGACAAAAAGCAGACATTTACGTACTGGTCTCAAAATATACACATTATATATTATTCATATATATATACACACAGCTATAGGATATATACGGAGATGGACCATCCAGTCTTGTGAGCCAAACGAACTCTGTCTGGCCAACTAAAGAGACAGAATGAGACTAGTTCAGCTGAACCATAAAAAGCAACAAAATAATTCTCCAGTGTTTCGTGACCTCGGATTCCTCCCGTTGCATCAAACTACATTCAAGCTGGATTGAAACTCCGGAGATCGGAGTATCCACAAGAGTTTCTCGAGAGAGAGAGAGTTCTTGGCAGTAGAAGAATAACAGAATAGTGCACGGCAGGAGTGAAGCTCTGTCAGACGCCATAGGGTCTGCAGAAGAGGACAACCCTCATCATCAACCATCAATGTCCCAGCTGA
This sequence comes from Hyperolius riggenbachi, assembly GCF_040937935.1. Taxonomy (NCBI): domain Eukaryota; kingdom Metazoa; phylum Chordata; class Amphibia; order Anura; family Hyperoliidae; genus Hyperolius; species Hyperolius riggenbachi. Next base: position 18,280,971 of record NC_090654.1, on the reverse strand, counting down.
GTAGGGTTTGCAGAAGAGGACAACCCTCATCAACCATCAATGTCCTAGCTGAAAAGGGTCTGCAGAAGAGGACAACCCTCATCATCCATCAATGTCCCAGCTGAAAAGGTGGTGCTTCACCAACATGTCCTGAACACCTTCCTTCAGTGGTTTCTTCTCCTTTTCCTGAAAAATAATTTAAATTTGAATTGGAGATCCAAGTTGCAATCATAACATACATAAAATTCTCCATCAAAGGCAAACTAGGATAATTGTTGTCCAAGATGACCAACATTGCTGGAGATAGAGGCCCCCAAGATGTATAAACAAAAAGACAAATGTTGGTCTTGCCTTAAGGACACACTCAAGTGGGATTAAAAAAAAGCACAAGGTTACACAACACGTTTCACGATCGTACGACCACTTCTTCAGGTCAATACTGAGTGCTAGGGATGAGTGAGAATGAACTTGCAAAAAACGAGAACTTCCAGCAAAGTGCGAGAGGCGAGAGCAGGTAATGCGGGGTTAACTCCCCTGGCTACCACATGCAATCTGGTGTATTCCATCACCTTACCCTTCCGGCTCTAAGTGCGGAAGTGTATGCAAATGGAGCGCACCGGAATGCAGGTCGGAGGGGATGTTTAACCCCCATTTCCTGCTCTCATCTCCCGCACTCTACAGGAAGTTCTTGCTTTTCGCGAGCACGTTCTCGCTCATCCCTGTTGACTGCCTATCTGAGGATGTGCTGAGCTGGGAGTAACTGCATGGAAGAGGCACTCAATATTGACTTGAAAAGTTCGTACAACCAGGAAACGCGTTGTCTGACCTTAAGCTTTTTGAATCTCACTTGAGCGTATCCTTAAGATAAGACCAACACTTGCCTTTTTCAGACTTTTTGATAGTTGTTTTATACCCCTTGGGTGGTGGTGGGTGGGATTTTGTTAGATTTTCTTGTTCATACTTGCACATCAATCATCACCTTTCTGAGAACGGCCTCCTTCTGACCTCCAAAGGCCGAGTGGGGATGATACCCTCCCAGATGCTCAAACTGTGGTGGCCTGGATGCAACCCTGACTTGTGAGTATCCATTCGCTAGACACCCCACCCCACACTATAGATTGGGCTGCTGATGTCCCAGTCTTTCACCCTCTCGTCATCTTCATCTAGAGTGGTCTAAGATTAGGTTCACACCCCTCATAAAAAGGGACTGGATCTCAGAACGCAGACAGGTAAATGGAAATATTGATGAATTCTATGTTATCTATACTAGGCTCTGTTCAGAAATGTATATTTTCCATGTATTCCTCATCTCTGCAGGGGTAGCGGAAGGCAAAGTCCCATGGGTGACTTCAGAGGCAACTTGGTTATACTGTACAGCAGCCGGTGTTCTGTCCAAACTCCTCCCTCTCTCCCACAGGATGTAATCTGGGAGGGGCCACCTTATCCTGTGAGCTGACCCCGCCCACCTAAGGGAGGAGTGTGGGAGGGCCAGGTGATGCCCCTGTGTAGTGGAAGGAAGCCCCACTCTGCTGACAGCTCTATACTTTGGAAGACTCAGTCACATGACTCAGATCTGGCACAGAGGGAATTTCTCTGTAAAAGTTGCACCGAACATCAGAAAATGTGTAACTAATGCAGAGATGGATTAAGATGCAATGGAGCCATAGACAAGGTAGTAGATTTGGGGCCCGCTTATGGTCCTTTTGGCAAGCTGAAGTGAAGAGAGGTCAGAGAAAGTGGCAGTTGGGCCCCTTGACACCCATTACGCCCCAAGCACCTGCCTAGGTTGCCTGGTGGAAGATCCCACTCAGTTACATTGTGAAGGGATTGTGCCATTACTCCTAACAATGACAAATCTGGGAGGGTGAACTGGGCCTTTAAATGACACCTGAAGTGAAAGGGAGATGGAGGCTGCCATATGCATTTCATTTTATACAATACAGATTGCCTGGCTGTCCTGCTGGTCCTTTGCCTCTAATACTTTTAGCCACAGCCCCGGAACAAGCATGCAGATCAGGTGCTCTGACTAAAGTGTGACTGTATTAGCTGCGCGCTTGTTTCAGGTCTGTGATTCAGACACTACTGCAGCCAAAGAGATCAGCACTACTGCCAGGCAACTGGTGTTGTTTATAAGGAAATAAACATGGCAGCCACCACATACCTTTCACTTTAGGTGTCCTTTCGATGGCTCTGGGCAATGCCGCTATATTAATGATTGGACTGCTGTGGACTCACCTCTCTTTTCACAGGCAGTTCCCAGTCGGGAGACAAACTGAAAGCAAACTTTGACAGAACCCTGGAGAGAAATGAGAATCTATCATTAGCGGAGTTTCTTTGCAGCCAGTACAGAGTATAAGCGAGAACTCAAGCTGAGATTTATACAAGAATAGATCACATCTAATGGTCTTGCAGCTACAGGGGTGGAATCTAGTGTGTATTAGGGCCCTTTTCCACTAGAACGTTTGCGATTGCTGAGTCGCAAAATCACAAATCACTACGGTTTGCTAAATAACATAGGAATCGCGGTAGGTAATTTCCACTTTTTACTAAATCGCGATAGCGCCGGAGCAATTTTTTACGCGATTTTGCTATGCAGTGCAAATGTCAGGAAATCGCCAGGAAATTTTGGACTTTTGTTGCGGTTCTAAAGGGGCCCATACACCTAACGATTTTCCCGCCGATATACAGCAGATTCGAATACTGTGATCGAATCTGCTGTGAAATCGTTGCGCAAACGCTGACAGAACGATCGATTTCCGTCCGAAATCAATCGTTCCCGTCGATCCGTCCGTGCGGAACATTTCGCTTGATCGACGGCAGGTCGGGAGTGCATCGATAGCGGCGTTCGAATGCCCGAAGACCGACTCAATACAGCGGCAATACATGACCTGATCCGGCCGGCGCGAGTCCCCTGAGCTCCGGGTTCCGGGCTGGCTTCACTTCCTGCCCGGACAGGAAGTTTAAACAGTAGAGCGCCCTCTACTGTTTAAACTTCCCTGGACAGGAAGTGAAGCTGGAGCTGAGAGCGGAGGAGAAGACAGCGGAGACTGAGGGAGTCGCGCCGGCCGGAACAGGTAATGTATGCGGGGGGGGGGTGTATTGGGCAGCGGCAGCTCCACAGATTGTGATCGGTTTCATGCTGAAATCGATTCACAATCTGTTTGCAGTAAAGGCAGCCATACGATCCCTCTCTGATCAGATTCGATCAGAGAGGGATCTATCTGTTGGTCGATCTGATGGCAAATCGACCAGTGTATGGCTACCTTTAGACACTATAACCATCATCTGTGGAACACATATATATATAAAGCTGCATGTCGCTTCATTGGTTACAGCTATGCTACTGTCTATATTAAATATGTGAACAGAGGTCTCTCTTCTTCCTCACTGTTCTCCTAGTGCTGGGCTTCTGCTGATGACGCAATCAACTTGCAACCAAACTATGTATCTATGCGGGGGGAGAGAGACTGATCAGTCAGATTCGAATCGCGGAAATGACGTCAGGATTTGAATCCGCGAATCTCAAATCTTTCACAAGATTCGAGGGATTAGTGGATTCAATGTCCCACCTCTAGTATTTGTAGTATCACAGCTTGGTCGGGTGCATGCCACGTATCTCCTCTAGAGTCTTCGTTCCATTGCCGCCTGGACGGCCTATACTGTAGCCATGTACTGACTTCACGTACATGAGACGGGGTTCATGGAGTTCAGGTGCCACTGGTGGTGTAAAGAAGACACTGCAGGAGGCACGTGGTGGAGAGGTGAGCTGCTTCCACACTCGGGGCCCGGTGGGAGACACTATCGGAAATCAGTGTGTGGGCAGGTAATAGATCCCTCTCTGATCAGATTTAAAGGGACCCCGAGCAGTAATTAAAATAAAAACTTTCACTTACCTGGGGCTTCCTCCAGCCCACTGTAGGTCGCAAGGTCCCCCGCCATCCTCCAGGCTCTTCTGCGGGTCCCGCTGGTGACTTCGTTGCAGGCGACACCCGGGACGGGTGTCGGGCAGACGCTTCCTAGTTTTGAATCCTTGGTGCCTGCTTCGTGTCACTGCGCCGGCCGGCATGACATTACTGAGCATGCGTGGTTCAGAGTTAGAAAAATGCGCATGCTCAGCACTGTCACGTCGGCCACCGACGATGACGCGAAGCGGGCTCCAAGCATTCAAAACCAGGAAGTCACCCGGCCCGGGTGTCGCCGGCAACGTAGCCGCCAGCGGGACCCGCAGAAGAGTCAGGACGGCGGGGGACCTTGCGGCCTACGGTGGGCTGGAGGAAGCCCCAGGTAAGTGAAAGTTTTGATTTTAATTACTGCTTGGGGTCCCTTTAACCAGAAAGGGATCTATCTGATGGTCGAGCTGAAGGCCATTGTCTCACGTATGATCACCTGACAGTCTATGCTTTGTCAGAGACCAATAATCTTCATCAGAGGCTGTAATCTACATACTGGCTTCTGACAAAACGACTGTCAGGCCAACCTTTCATCGCCCCCTGTGTATGTAATGGTTTCCTGAGGATCTACAGTCTATGTAGCTTTGGAAGCGTTGCCAGGCCCAACCTTTCTGGTAACACTGAACATTTATGAGACGTTGGCTTCATGTGTGATGGAATAAATCCAATGAGAAGGTCACAGTGCCCTCAGATTACAGAACATGGAGCGTCATTTCTTCTATGTAACATACTCACCTCAGCTCACACTTTATCTGCACCCACCCCGGGCTCCTGAGGAAAGACCACGGCTGGTACCACTTCTCCACGGTCTGCAGGCTGGAGCACAGCACCTCCAGCCACAGGTGGATCACCTGCTCACTGCAAACAGAAGACAACACTGTGGCGTTATACACTCCTATATGTATCCCATTGTGCATAAACTGACTGCATTGTTATTTTACATGGATTCTAGCAGTTGGCGATCATCCATACATATACATAGGAAAAAGCCTTTTAGTTTGCAGGAAATCACAGTTGCCCCCAACTTGCCCTCACATGATGGCAGCATGCTGGAGAATGTACGTATTTGCCTGTACTCCTGGCATCATCGTTTCTGTACCACTGAGTCCTGGGCCAGATCACTGCTACATCTGTCCCCCTCTGATGGTCACATGACTGTTCCGTCACATGACCAGCATGCGGAGGTAGAGTTACAGACAGTACATGCAGCATGAGACTGGCCTGATGGAGCAGAGTGTTCTGAACACGCAGATAGACACCCATAACAAATTAGAACTCTTTACTGAAGAAAAACATGCAGAGATAAGATATATTACACACCACCATCAGGACATGCAGCTTACTTAGAACAGAGAGAATACAGCGTGAATACAGGAAACAACAATGCCATAGAGATCATCATCACATTTTACAGACAGTGACATCCTGGTTGCATTACTATACTGCAGTTTAACTAATAATGTTGTAACAACCAACATGGGTGGGGCTAAATAATACAGCCACAGCAGGACTAGGAGAAGAGAAGTGAAATACAGTAGGAGGGTCTCTCAGTTACTCACTTCAGTCCAATACAAATGAGAGAGCGCAGCTTAACATCCATCTGTGCATGAGTGGCGTCATGACTCACATTCACAGACTGCACCCCCTACAGGAAGAGAAAGAGAACTACATGTGACATAACATGACAATGCAGGCACTCCAGCACACCTGAATGGAGGCTGCCGTATTTATTTCCTTTTAAAGTGGACCTGAACTTTTGCACTGGACAGAAAAAAAAACAGTGGGAAATGCTCCCTGTATGTATTTAGAGAGTTTAGAATGTCTAATTCCCCCTCATCTGTGACTAATCACAACTGTAATTTCATCTCTTAGCTATGTCAGCTGGCTGCAGAGCAGCTAATTTGTAAACACAGGAAGTTAACCCTATGTCTGCTTCCATGACAGCAGGAAGTAGACACACTGCAGATTTATTGCAGGATTTGTATCAGCTGTAACAAATGTTTTTATTTAAAGGTTATAATGCTGTTGCTTATCTTTTAGAGTAGAAGTTTAGAGGAAGTTCTGAGTTCAGGTCCGCTTTAAAGGACCACCATCACTAAAAAATACATAAACCTAAAATACATGTGGACACGTTAATAAAAGTAAAATTACCTTTTTCCTACGTTGCTGACGCTTACAGTACGCAATTAAACTAAGACAGGTCTGACAGGTTTTGGACTAGTTCATCTCCTCATGGGGGATTCTCAGGGTTTCCTTTGTTCTTTACAAAAGCACTCTCTAGAAAGGATTTATACAAACAGGTCAGCCAGCTTTCCTACTGATTTGCACAGTATTATGGCAATTGAACGGATCAAATGTTGTTCAGTAAATGCTTTTGAGAATTAAAAAAAAAAAAAAAAAAATCCTGAGCAACCCCCATGAGGAAATGAATCAGTCCAAAACATGTCAGATCTTCTCAGATTTTTACTGCATACTGTGACAGGAAGCTAGGAGAAAAGCAATTTACAGAGCATTTTAGTCAGAGAAAAAATGCACTTTTTATTATTAGTATGTGCACACATTTTAAATGTATATATATTTTTTGTGATAGTGGTCTTTTACCCCACCGGCTATTTTACTCTTATGGCCCATACTCACGAGGGACTTTTGTCGCCTCAACACGCGGCGCGCGCGTGTTGCGGCGACAGGTCGCCCGTGAGTATGGGCCGTTGCACGCGCGCGCACCCCGAACTGTCGCCCGTCGCTCTTGTCGCCATGCGATTGAAAGTTTCAATCGCATGGCAACAGTCGCCGCCGCACCTCCGCCGCAACTGTCGCTAGTCCGCGTGAGTACGCGGACTAGCGACAGCAACCTCCATAGAGGTAAATGGAGCTTCCGGCGGGGGGAGGAGGAACGTCGGCGACAGCTTCGGTCTCGCCGCTGGTCCCTCCGCGTGTGTACGCGGAGGGACCTGGAGAGAAGCTGTCGCCGGCCTGTCGCTAGCACGCTCACGTGTGCTGGCGACAGGCCACTTCTGCAGCCCGTGAGTACGGGCCATTACGCTGGGAATACACGGTTCCATCCTGAGCTATTTAGATGTCTCGATAGATAATTTCCGGCATGTCTGATCTCCCGCCCGATCGGTTCGCCGCTCGATTACGCAATGAGCACAATGGGAAAAGATAAGAAAAACGAGCGGAAGATAAGAGAATCGCCTGCAGAATCGAGCGGGGAATCGATCAAGCGGGAGAATCAAGCGGCAAAATCGAGCCGTGTATGCCCAGCATAAGAGCCATTTTCACCTTTCAGCACGCTTGCCATTCATATAGCCATAACTTTACCACTGCTTATCACACCTAAATAATCTACATCTTGTTTTTTTCGCCACAAATCAGGCTTTTTGCAGATGTTACTTGTTTTCAGTAACTACTTCATTTCCTATGCATTTTACAAAGAAATACAAGGGGGGGGGGGGGGGGGAAACGAAAAAATAAACCATTTCTCTCATTCCAGCCCATAAATAAACAATGCTTCTCTAGATAAAACCTACACATTTTATTTGCACATATTTCCCAGCTATCACAGCATTTAAATTACGTTCCTGGTGGATTTGGGGGGTGGGGGTGTGTGTCACCCGCCACGGATTAAGAGGACATGTCCTTGTAGCATTAGTGGTGCTCAAACCGGACGTTTTTATGCCTCCAGTTTCAGGTGTGTGATTCAGACACTACTGCAGCCAAACATATCAACAGGACAGCTGGGGAACACATTGTGTATAAGGAAATAAACATGGCAACCTCTATACTTCCCTCACAAAAGGGGCTCTTTTGCAGAAATTTGCACACAAAATTTGCATGATCCTGAATCAAATCAGAATTATTTGCATCTCACTGCCCATCCCTACATCTGATCAGCTAACTACGAACTGCGCATGAAGTGCAGTAAAACTAAAGTTAAAATTGCCTTTGGACTGACGATAAAGTTCCGTATACACGGCTTGTGGGGTCTAAAAGATTAGGCACAGTATGATAACCTTTAAGGAAAAAAAAATCTTCATCGCAATTTATGGAGATCCTAAAAAACCTGAAGTTTTACTTGGATTCACTTTTGCAGAAAGCGCTGAAAGGGTTAGGCCTCAGTGTTCACTATATAGAGAGCTGCTCAGCAGAGCTCTCCTGTAGTCTATTCACAGTTGCTAATAAAAACTATATGTGGAATAAAGTGCTGTGCACAAGTTCAGGTGCAGTTTAAGGTCTGGTCCTTTAAATTCTTACCGCAACTCTCAATACTATAAACTATGGGTGGTCAATAAAATGCCAATTATTCTAAGTTGATGCAAATCTTATGCAGCTTGGAAACAGACCAATCAAAATGCAGGAGCCGTTTTATCAAACCTTTTAATTGGACAATACGTACTCGATAGAGTAACTCTTCTGGAGTTAACACTTTGCCATCTTCGTCTAATCTGCAAGAGAACATGTATATATTTAGACGTGTAGAAGTGACACAGAACGCTCACACAGGGCTACAGCTAAGTCACATGATTTCTAGCGATGATCCAAACATTCTCCCAGCATGCAAATTATCTTCAGCAGGAAGGGGGATGGTGAGGTTACCAAATAACTAAATACGTAACACAGCTGATTATTACAGCTCCTCTCCAGGCTAATTTTTTTTTATCAAAGACCTCCCTTCCTCAGCAGCTCTCCCTGTCCTAGAAGCACACCCACAGGTCACAACCGTTCCAATTTGGGCGGGACTGTGCTGGATCCCGCCCCTTGTACCGTTTCCCGCCTCCTGCTCACAAAGTCTCGATCTCTGTCGTCTCTCTGGCCCTGCTGCAACCGTGCTTCACATAAATGCAGAGCCACTCGCTGGTGTAGGTGTAAGTGATAAGAGAAAAGCAGAGCCGACTGCATTAATTTTCACTGCTGCCACCTGGTGTCCACCCAGGGCTCTGCATTCAATCAGCCAGTCAGAGCCTGCACTTACATTGTATGGACACATGGTGCCAGCAGTGAGAGGGCCTGTGGGAAGCTCAGCTCATCCCTGCTGCCCACAGAGGAGTCTGTGTTGCTGCAGTGCTGGTGATCATGTGACTAAGGAGGGAGAAGTAACTGTCACTACTTCCCTGCTGCTAGAATTCACTGAGAATTATCTGCCTGGTAAAAATAAATAACTAGCGCCACCTGTCTGCCACTAGAAATACTGATCACTACCTGTTGGACATTACAGGTTGTTTGTTTTTTATCAATCACTTTCTAGTCATTGATTCTTTGTGGCATTGTGAGTAGGGGTGTGTCAGGGGCGTCACTAGAGGTGTGTCAGGGCGTGTCCCGCTTTCTCATGTCGGGAAGTTAGGAGTTAAGGCGCACAACGCAGGTATCTTCCTTCTACAGTATAATTTACAAATGCCCCCTTATTCCATCATGTGAGAAGTAACTCATTTCTCGCATGAAACACTGAGATGCCCAGTTACCCCAGATGGAAACGTCTGTCCGCTTGAGATAATAGTGCACGACCGGTTACAGGTTGTGTGAAAACATTTAGGGGAGGGGGCTGTCTAATGCTGGGGGCCACATCTGGCTAGATAAACTGGACAGGGGGTCTTCCTAATACTGGGGCCAAATCTGCCATGTACTCCGCTAGCTGCTGAGAACCTCACCCTGGCCAAAGCACTTCCGAATAAAAAACAAATATTGATTGGAACATGGACTGGACAGAGATCAGCTTCTGGCCACTGTTGGCCTCCTCGAGTTGTATACAATCCAGAATTATACATATCTAATTGTCTCAAAGCTGAATGTGTTTTTACCTGTAAGTTTTACAGAGAACCAGGCGTGAATACACAGAGTCAAAGTCCTTCTCCACCTCCCGGCTGGCGGCCTACGGAGAGGAATACACGATAAACGTTATCTGTGGCCATTTTGTTATTGGCCTCAGTATTGTATAATCGCCAGCATTTGCCATGGCGCTACACAGAGTAAGGAATCAACGTACACAATAATAAAGGGAATGGTATACACATTGGTACATTATATATAGCAAAGTCCAAGACACAAATAGGTGAGAGAGCCCTGCCCTTGTGAGCTTACAATCTAAAGGAATAGGGAAAACAATAATGTACAATATGTATACATAGAGGGAGTTTATTCTTAGGTTATACTTTAGTAAGGAGCACAACTTGGCCAGAGGCTGGAGGGAAATGGCCTAAGTCAGAGCGTGTGCTTGTAGCAAACATGGAGTTTTAAGGGAGTGCTTAAAGGGAACCTGAACTGAGTAAAATTATTTAAAATAAACACATGACGTAGCTGCAAATGAATATTACATACTAACCTCACCGTCAGTTCCTCCCAGAAGCTCACCATTTTCCTCTTACAGTGATCCCTTCCAGTTCTGACAAGATTTTGTCAGAACTGAAATATACCAGTTGCTGTCAGTTATATATCAGTTGCTGTCAGTTACAACTGAATGTGCAAGGTAATGTCCATGTTTCCCTATGGCTCAAGTGGGTGATATTACAGTTTAACAGTGTGCTGGCCAGGAAGCTGTTAGGGGGTAATGGCCATTTTCAAAATGGAGGACAGAATTGCATTGATCACAGAGGACATATTGGGACACAGGAGAGGAGAAAGAGATTGAGGAGTAGAGGAGGAGGTAAGTATGACTTGTGTATGGTTATTTTGACTTCATTTTCAGTTCAGTTTCTCTTTAACCCCCCCTGGCGGTATAAAAAATATCGCCAGGAGGGAGCGCAGCATTTATTTTTTTATTCTTATATCATGTAGCGAGCCCAGGGCTCGCTACATGATAGCCACTGCTCAGCGGCATCCCCCCGCCCGCTTCGATCAGGAAATCCCGTTCAAAGAACGGGATTTCCTGGAGGGCTTCCCCCGTCGCCATGGCGACGGGGCGGGATGACGTCACCGACGTCGGGACGTCATTGGGGGTCTCGAACCACCCCTCAGCGCTGCCTGGCACTGATTGGCCAGGCAGCGCACGGGGTCTGGCGCGACGGATAGCGGCCCAACAGGGCCGGAGAAAACCTCCTGCGCGGCTTGCCAAGGAGGTTAAAGAGGAAATTTAACAAAGGATTGAACTTTATTCCAGTGTTCCCCAACCCTGTCCCTCAAGGCCCACCAACGGTGCATGTTTTGTGGAAATCCACAGAGGTAGGTAAACAGCTCTGCTGACACACTAATTACCTCACCTGTGAAGGTTTGTGGTTTCTTGCAAAACATGTACTGTTGGTGGGCCTTGAGGACAGGGTTGGGGAGCTCTGCTTTATTCCAATCAGGAACTGCTACCCCCTTTCCCGCAAGAAATCTTTACCTGGTCTCAGATTATCAGAGACATCTGTATCGCTGATATTGTGGTGAAACCCCTCCCACAGCGTGATGTCATGACCATGGCCCTCTGACAGTTTGCTATCTGAGAACCCTGTTGCATTGTGGGAAATAACAGCGGCTTCCAACTGCCAAACAAGCAGCATCTCCTTCTGCACAGATCAACTGGCAGAACTAAAGATGTTACCACATGATACAATTCATAACACATTTCAAAATGTAAATCAGGGAGAGGAAAGATTTTACAATGGACAAACACTGACTAAATTATTTACAGGGAGTGCAGAATTATTAGGCAAATGAGTATTTTGACCACATCATCCTCTTTATGCATGTTGTCTTACTCCAAGCTGTATAGGCTCGAAAGCCTACTACCAATTAAGCATATTAGGTGATGTGCATCTCTGTAATGAGAAGGGGTGTGGTCTAATGACATCAACACCCTATATCAGGTGTGCATAATTAGGCAACTTCCTTTCCTTTGGCAAAATGGGTCAAAAGAAGGACTTGACAGGCTCAGAAAAGTCAAAAATAGTGAGCTATCTTGCAGAGGGATGCAGCACTCTTAAAATTGCAAAGCTTCTGAAGCGTGATCATCGAACAATCAAGCGTTTCATTCAAAATAGTCAACAGGGTCGCAAGAAGCGTGTGGAATAACCAAGGTGCAAAATAACTGCCCATGAACTGAGAAAAGTCAAGCGTGCAGCTGCCAAGATGCCACCAGTTTGGCCATATTTCAGAGCTGCAACATCACTGGAGTGCCCAAAAGCACAAGGTGTGCAATACTCAGAGACATGGCCAAGGTAAGAAAGGCTGAAAGACGACCACCACTGAACAAGACACACAAGCTGAAACGACAAGACTGGGCCAAGAAATATCTCAAGACTGATTTTTCTAAGGTTTTATGGACTGATGAAATGAGAGTGAGTCTTGATGGGCCAGATGGATGGGCCCGTGGCTGGATTGGTAAAGGGCAGAGAGCTCCAGTCCGACTCAGACGCCAGCAAGGTGGAGGTGGAGTACTGGTTTGGGCTGGTATCATCAAAGATGAGCTTGTGGGGCCTTTGCGGGTTGAGGATAGAGTCAAGCTCAACTCCCAGTCCTACTGCCAGTTTCTGGAAGACACCTTCTTCAAGCAGTGGTACAGGAAGAAGTCTGCATCCTTCAAGAAAAACATGATTTTCATGCAGGACAATGCTCCATCACACGCGTCCATGTACTCCACAGCGTGGCTGGCAAGAAAGGGTATAAAAGAAGAAAATCTAACGACATGGCCTCCTTGTTCACCTGATCTGAACCCCATTGAGAACCTGTGGTCCATCATAAAATGTGAGATTTACAAGGAGGGAAAACAGTACACCTCTCTGAACAGTGTCTGGGAGGCTGTGGTTGCTGCTGCACGCAATGTTGATGGTGAACAGATCAAAACACTGACAGAATCCATGGATGGCAGGCTTTTGAGTGTCCTTGCAAAGAAAGGTGGCTATATTGGTCACTGATTTGTTTTTGTTTTGCTTTTGAATGTCAGAAATGTATATTTGTGAATGTTGAGATGTTATATTGGTTTCACTGGAAAAAATAAATAATTGAAATGGGTATATATTTGTTTTTTGTTAAGTTGTCTAATTATGCACAGTAATAGTCACCTGCACACACAGATATCCCCCTAAAATAGCTAAAACAAAAAAACTAAAAACTACTTTCAAAAATATTCAGCTTTGATATTAAATTAGTTTTTTGGGTTCATTGAGAACAAGGTTGTTCAATAATAAAATTATTCCTCAAAAATACAACTTGCCTAATAATTCTGCACTCCCTGTATAAATGAGTATTGTATGAAAAAAAAAGCACATTTTTCATGATGTTATTTTCACTACAGTTCCCCTTTAAAGATTTCAAAGGTTGGAGAGTGACGGATGTGTTTTGGATCCTATGGCTTCTATCGTGCAGTTATTTATATTAACCACATGAGCTAACACTCACCTCCTCAATGAACAGCCAGGGGTGGCACGGTCCTCCCAGCAGAGACGGCTTCTTCAGTCCGTGTTCAAATATCGCTTTAATACTCGGGCATAAGGTTCCCCGGACCAAATCGGTGACGCCCTCTGTTACAGAGTCATCCCCGGCAATCGAATACTACGAGAGGAACACAAACGTGCAATCAGAATTGGCGACAGTGAACGGTAGAAAACCAGCGAGGATTTAGCTTATCCCGCATGCCTTGGATACCCGCCCCAAATGTCCTAGATACCCGCCACATAATATCTTCTCTACTTCCGATAACTAATTACAAAAAAAAAAAGACAACTAGGCCTCATTCACATCTAAAATCGAAGTTGCTGACGCCAGCGCCTTGCGATATTTTCAGCGCTTTTGCAGAGCGATTTATTTTTTCACTTCATGACGCAAGTCAGGAAGTGAACTCTTTGACCAGGTAAAAAAAATGTTACAATGTAATTATTAATTATTACACAATAATTTATTCTTAAAAGCGCTGGGGAGATCGCTATACAAAGCATTTTTTTCAAGCGATTTGCAATTTCCCTATACCTTCCATTCAGGGCAAATCGCCCCAAAAATGGTACAGGCCGCGCTTTGGTGAGCGAATCGGAATCAAACCGTTCAGATGCGAACACTCTCATTGGAGAATCATTGCACAAGTGCTTTTGGCGCTTAAAAAAGAAAAAAAGGCGAAAGCGCCCTTAGAGTGAACCTCCCCTTCAACAGAGCGATCCATCTCTGCTCTGCTTCCAGGACCCCGCTGCCCGCTGAGAGGGGGCGTGTTGCTCCTGGCCCCGCCCCCTTTGCAATCCGAATCACTCATTTTGATGATTCGGATGATTCGACTCCCAAAATAGATTCGGATCAAAGATCCGAATCGTTCATGATCCGGACAACACTATCACACATGAGACGTGACAAGCCGGGAGCAGGGGGCGTGTAGTAGAGCCGCAGGGGGCCTGTAGCAGTTGCAGTAAGTGAGCAGAGGGCCCGGGCCCCCCCCCCCTGGGAGCTCCTAGCGGCGGGGCCCGTCACTCTTGTATCGGCTGTACCCCCCTGATGGCGGGGCTGTGCACACTTTCAATTATATACATCAAAACTCTCTGAAAGAATTTAGTTTTTGCCTGGAGATAGATCAATTCAGCTTGAAAACACCAACTCTGGTATCCCGTTTTATACAACCGCAAGGTAATCCTGAAACATTTCTTGTCTCACCTCTTTACTTCTTTCATCGAGAACCTCCACAAACTTTGCAGGAAACCAGCCTGAAGAGTTAACAGAGCGATTAAAATCCATAAAGATCATCATTGAGAAGAAAAACAAGCAAAAACTGGAAATAAAGTCAACAAAAAGGTAGAAATGTGAGTCCTAAGCCAATATTGTGTTTGTTTTGTTTCCTTCAATCCCAGCTGAAGGGGAGCCAATATTTATGTCAAGATAACAAGCTACTTCTGCCCTTCAGCTTGAAGCAAGTTACGCGTTTTACAGGCAACTATACTCACCTCTACAATAACTGTACTGACTCTTTTCTTAGCTCATGAAAAGTTTAAATTACACGAGACCATCTTAAAAAACATCCCTGGCATAATTGGAGATCTGCCAGTATGGCTACACAAACCAAAACTAAATAAGACAGCAAACAATGTGTAAATGTGCACAGGGAATAAAGACTATGCAAACCAACTCCGTTCAGATGACCTATAGCAGGGGTTCTCAAACTAGGAGCAGCGGCACCCTGGTGTTCCTCAAGCATCTCCCAGGGGTGCCTCTGCATTCTTCCCCACCCATTGTGCATTGCCAACAGATAATGCAACCGCACTTTGATATACAATGGGTGGGGAATGCTGCCTAATGGGGGTCCACTGACTACTTGGGAAGGAAGGGGGGGGGGGGGTGATGACTAATTAGTATCACTAGCAACTTGGAGGAGGATGGTGCCTATTAAGTCATAACAGCATTTCGGTAGTTTTTGCCCAGGGGTGCCCTGAAAAAGTTTCAAAGCCATCAAGGTGCCCTCACCCCAAAAAGTTTGAGAACCACTGACCTATAGTACAACTTTAAATAGTTAAAACTTTATTAGAATATAGTTAAAAGGAACTGTTTGTTCCAAAAGTATGAATATAAGGTGCACACCCAACAAGACTACATATCAAAACCGGGAGTAAAGCAGGGAAGTCAACCCCTTCCAGCCCTGTAAATGCTTTCTCAGGGTGTGTGTGTGTGTGTGTGTGTGTGTGTGTGTGTGTGTGTGTGTGTGTGTGTGTGTGTGTGTGTGTGTGTGTAGGTGTGTGTGTGTGTAGGTGTGTGTAGGTGTGTGTGTGTGTGGTGTGTGTGTGGTGTGTGGTGTGTGTGTGTAGGTGTGTGTAGGTGTGTGTGTGTGTGTGTGTAGGTGTGTGTGTGTGTGTGTGTGTGTGTGTGTGTGTGTGTGTATGTGTGTGTGTGTGTGTGTGTGTGTGTGTGTGTGTGTGTGTGTGTGTGTGTATGTGTGTGTGTGTGTGTATGTATTGTGTGTGTGTGTGTATGTATTGTGTGTGTGTGTGTGTAGGTGTGTATGTGTGTGTGTGTGTGTAGGTGTGTGTGTGTGTGTGTGGTGTGTAGGTGTGTGTGTGTGTGTGGTGTGTGTGTGGTGTGTGTGTGGTGTGTGTGTGTGTGTGTGTGTGTGTGTGTGTGTGTGTGTGTGTGTGTGTGTGTGTGTGTGTGTGTGTGTGTGTGTGTGTGTATGTGTGTATGTATGTATGTGTGTGTGTGTGTGGTGTGTGTGTGTGTGTGTGTGTGTGTGTGTGTGTGTGTGTGTGTGTGTGTGTGTGTGTGTGTGTGTGTATGTATGTATGTGTATGTGTGTGTGATATGTGGTGTGTGTGATATGTGGTGTGTGTGATATGTGGTGTGTGTGTGTGTATATGTGTGTGTGTGTGTGTGTGTATGTGTGTGTGTTATATATGTGGGTGTATATAGACCTCGATCCACAGAGACTGGTGTGTGGTATCCAGGGGTGGTCAGGCAATGCCGTAGCAACTTCTTAACCTCCTTGGCGGTAATGACGAGCTCGTCCATTACCGCCGGAGGGCGCCGCTCAGGCCCCGCTGGGCCGATTTTGATAATGTTTTATTTTTAAAACACGCAGCAAGTACTTTGCTTGCTGCGTGTTGGGGACGATCGCCGCCGCTGATCCGCCGCTACCCGATGCGTAACTGGCCACCCCCCTAGACCCCGGCACAGCCTGGCCAATCAGTGCCAGGCAGCGCTGAGGGGTGGATCGGGATTCCCTCTGACGTCACGACGCCGATGACGTCATTCCGTTCGTCGCCATGGCGACGGGGGAAGCCCTAAAGGAAATCCCATTCAGAACAGGATTTCCATATGGGCAAGCGTGCCGGCGGCGATCGGACGGGTGGGAGGGATGCGGCAGGGAGGGGCAGGGAATCATATAGCTAGCGCTAGGCTTGCTACATGATAAAAACAAAAAAAAAAATACTGCTGCGCCACCACCCAGGGTGGTTAATAAGGGAAGCAGCACCGACCCATCTCCAGTGCACACACATGAATCAGGAGTAAGCACCCAAATGCTAGGATTAAACTACAATAAACATGCTCATATGCACAGTGACACCCACACCCCACTCAACATGTTTCACCCTAAAGGGCTTCCTCAGGAGTACAAAGAATAAAGTGCTGTGATAACCTATAACATGTAAAATTCACAACATTTTCCCCAGCAAACACACCATACAATTTTTTGAATATCTGTTCAATTCAAGAATAGCAATCAATTTTTCTGACTGATTGTAAAAATTCAAAAAATTCAAAAATTCAAAAATCTGACCAATGTACCACCCACCTATGTTGTAATTTTTCCCCAATCATGAATAAAATAATTCAAAGCTCAGAAAAAAATTGATTGGATCTGTACATCAAGCAATTGACAATCCATCACACACCATTCTTGATAAAGTTGGTCTGAAATTTCCAACATGTCCAATCTTCAAAATTCGATCAGATTTATGGATCGAAAAAACAAAGATAAGCTTTCGATATTATGGGACAACCGATCCAAATTATCGAATTGGTGAAAAATTGGATCTTTTAATTGTATGGTGTGTGACCACCTTTAGTCAGTGGAGTATATCAATACTTTTAGAATAAACAGTTCCTTTTATATTCTAATAAAGTTATATCTTTTTAAACTTCTACTATTCATTTTCTATGCACACCAAAATCAGTATTATCAACATTACTGTTATTATAAAAGTACCGTAACAGAGATAACTGCTTCCAGGTTGTCACTTACCCCGGAGACCATTCAACTCTCCAACCCAACAGTGTTCATCCTTCTGAGAGATGATCTACAAAAGAAGAAAACTCCGATTATATTACACATCACATTACCTCTTTCCTCCTCGATTCTGAGATCCGCTCAACATACCGTGATGATGTCATTCTTGCGGAAGCCGAGTTCGTCATCGTCGTGGCGCTCGAAGTCCAGGAGAGCCTTAGCCCTGCGGCGTCTGCTTCGGGAACAGGACACGTAATTCTCGTGGTCTCTCTGGTGGCTCTCCATGGAGTAGTCCGGCGTCAGGTCCTGGGAGAGGAATCCAAATGTATGGTTACTCGGTGGCTGGAAAGTTGTTTTTTTTTTTTTGTTGGGGGGGAGGGGAGAGGGGGAGGGGTCAAACAGGAAACTTTATTCAAACAACAACAACAAAAAAACATGGTGTGATAAAGTGTATATGGATAACTGGTTGGGTAACGTTTGAAAGATATCTAAAGAGTTATGCAATAAACAGATTTATGTACTTTAAAGGATACCCGAAATGACATGTCACATGATGAGATAGAGTTGTATGTACAGTGCCTAAAACACAAATAACTATGCTGTGTTCCTTTTCTTCTTTCTCTGCCTGAAAGAGTTAAATATCAGGTATGTAAGTGGCTGACTCAGTCCTGACTCAGACAGGAAGTAATTACAGTGTGACCCCTCACTGATAAGAAATTCCAACTATAAAACAGGTTCCTAGCAGGAAAGTGGCTTCTGAGAGTAGGAAAGAGATAAAAAGGGGAATTTCTTATCAGTGTGGGTCACACTGTAGTCACTTCCTGTCTGAGTCAGGACGGAGTCAGCCACTTACATACCTGATATTTAGCAAATGCATTGTGGAACTTGTAGTTCCTTGAAGGATACCCGAGCTGACACGTGACATGATGAGATAGACATGTGTATGTACAATGCCAACTGCACACAAATAACTATGCGGTGTTCCTTTTTTTCTTTCTCTGCCTGAAAGGGTTAAATATCAGGTATGTAAGTGGCTGACTCCGTCCTGACTCAGACAGGAAGTGACTACAGCGTGACCCTCACTGATAAGAAATTCCCCTTTTCATCTCTTTCTTGCTCTTAGGAGCCATTTTCTGCTAGGAAAGTGTTTTATAGTTGGAATTTCTTATCAGTGAGGGTCACACTGTAGTCACTTCCTGTCTGAGTCAGGACTGAGTCAGCCACTTACATACCTGATATTTAACTCTTTCAGGCAGAGAAAGAAAAAACGGAACACAGCATAGTTATTAGTGTGCTAGGCACTGTACATACACATGTCTATCTCATCATGTCACATGTCACCTCGGGTATCCTTTAACAAAACCGTTTAGAATAACAGAACTGTTGTATCTATAGCAGGTATCACTGAATACACAGAGATAGGCGGGGCATTGCAGGAGGTGGGGCTTAGCTTCTTTTATTTCCTTTTAAACATTTACAATAGCCAGACATTGGCCACCAGTCTTGTGGCGTCCGGGCCGGGATGAGTCAGATCGGTTTTGGCGGCACAAGGGGACCCACACTTTACCAGGCCGGTGGAGTTAATGTATTCGGCAGACCTGTGTATCTGGTGCGCTATAGGCGGTGGAGACGCTGTCGGTATCGCAGGCATACAGGTACTACAAGCCCACTCACAAGGTTGCAGTTTTTCGGATCCGAGCACTGGAAATGTCGGGCGACTTGCAGGATGGCTTCCCGCAAATCTGCGACCAACGCGGTCTGCTTGATATTCTTGGCCTTCATAGCCTCATAGTCATCGTCACCTGTGCAAGACAAGAAAAAGAAATATTACACATTACAACTGTGGGACATGCCACTAAAGCATACCTGAGGCGGAAAAAAAACAAACTTATGATACAATGAAATGTATGTGTAGTACGGATAACGAATAGAACATTAGTAACTAAGAAAAAAAAAGGTCTCATGTTTTCCAGTACAGGAAGAGTTACAAAAAAAAAAAAAAAAACAACTTCACTTATTTTTGCAAGTGTGGTTTTAAAACCGCAACTGTGACAGTATAATGGAATGTTTTAAAAAACAAACAAAAAAAAACCTACATAACTGAAAATAAAAAATATGAGACTCACATCTTTGCTGCTAATGTTTTATTTCTTAGCCGTACTACACATACAATTCATTATCTCAAGCTTATCTTCACTTCAGGTTTGCTTTAAGTAAACAGGTCATGCTAGGACACTGTTTAGGTTTAAGATGATGAATTCTAATCATTGGGGGAGATCCCAGCATTTCTTAATGCTTTCAGTTATCTACTTTTTTGGTTTATATTATTTAAGATTTATCATTTTTAGATCTCAATATCTGCTAGATTCGATTAATCGTGTAATGCCCGATATTCCCTGAACCAATAACAGATGCCGTCCAGCCTTTGGACGGTGTAAGGATCGTGGAGGAGGGGCCAAGTGATTGTAGGTTTCATTCTAGTCTTCTGCAGATGTTTGTCAACAAACGGTGGAATTTGAATTCAGTTAAAGTATAAACTCCCCACTACTCACCAAAGAGAAGAGTTGTGATGCCGGACTTCCTCCTCTGACTCTGTCTTCTCATGATCTGCCAAAATACACGTCAGAAGCGTCACATGAGCAAGTGTTTCTCAAAATTATGCTATTATACAAACACATTTCTAACAACTAGGGGTGGCAGCACTTGCAGTGGGGCCCAGGGTCCCCCCGCTAGTTA
This sequence comes from Hyperolius riggenbachi, assembly GCF_040937935.1. Classification (NCBI taxonomy): domain Eukaryota; kingdom Metazoa; phylum Chordata; class Amphibia; order Anura; family Hyperoliidae; genus Hyperolius; species Hyperolius riggenbachi. The sequence continues at coordinate 18,260,706 of NC_090654.1, read as the reverse complement.
CCTTTTATACAGCAACCCCCTTTAGATCAAGTGTTGTGGCCATACTTGTTATAGCTGGGGAGTCATGGTGACCAGACTTGTCATATGCTGCCTGTTTGATGGGCTCCCTGGCCATGGGGCATCAAAGGATTTAGTTGGGGAAGAGGGGCACTAGCCTAGAGACTAGCAACGCATACTGTTGCTATGGAGCAGGAAGGAGGGACAGCATGCGGTACATAATGGAGTGGGAGTGGTTAAAGAGACACTGAAGCGAAAAAAAAAAAATGATATAATGAATTGGTTGTGTACTATGAATAATTACTAGAAGATTAGCAGCAAAGAAAATATTCTCATACTTTTATTTTCAGGTATATAGTGTTTTTTCTAACATTGCATGATTCTATAATATGTGCAGATTACACAACACTCAGAATTCAAAATGAGTCTTTCAGAGCAGTCTGTGAACTAACGACCTCTCCTCTAGCAGAGGAAAAGTAAACATTTCAATTACAGTTGAGATAATAAAAGTTAGATAACAGCCCTCTCCACGACTAACTTGGTCGGAGAGCTTAATGGCTTTTTTGCATAGAAATAACAACTAGAGTTTCTCAACTCTTCCTGTACTGGAAACAATTAGACTGATGTATCTGATCTTAATGTTATATTTCTTAGCTGTGCTACACATACAAATCATAATATCATAATTTTTTTTTCGCTTCAGTGTCTCTTTAAGAGAAGAATAATGGCCTTGGCCTGCACTTGGATGGAATGACCCAGTACGCCAGATCTCTTGGAAATGCATAAGGGAGGGGGGCGCCACAGACACGTTAGAGTCTTAGGAGAGGAGGGCGCCACCTGTGGCCACAGCCAAGGAACATCTAACCTCTGTAACCACATTTCCAATTCCTTTCAGGCCCCTTGCACATTGGAGGCCGTGAGTCGCACCGCGGTACCCTCCATGCCACAGCTCATCGCAAGGGAAATGCAAGCGTATGGAGACTTGCACAGTGGTATCCAAACCACCACAATGCCATTGCAAAGTCTGCAGCATGGACCGAGCCTACTGCAAGGATCATGCAGTAATGCAAGGCAATGGGTGACGCAGTGAGTGTGGACAGGAGTGCAGTGCGGCAGACAGACAGGAATCCTAGTAACATACTTCTTGCCCACTGTGGGTGGTGGTGGTGGTGGGGGGGGGGGGGGGGGGGGGGGAGGGATAGCGGGACTGTTTATGCCCCTGACACCGCAGATCCAAGCATGTTGGATCTGCCCGTTACCTTCCATGTGAATTAAAGGACAATGGAGGTGAAAGTGATAGGGAGGCTGCTATATTTATTTCCTTTTAAGTAATACCAGTTGCCTGGCAGCCCTGCTGAGCCTCTGCCTCTAATACTTTTAGCCGTAGCCCCTGAACAAGCATGAAGCAGATCAGGTGTTTGACATTATTGTCAGATCTGATAAGATTATAGAGATTGGATAATGTTCCCATTGGCACAGCTCTAATTTCAATAAGAAGTAGAGGTCAGATACTGTGATGTTTTCCAGCGTTCGGCAGGGCTGTCCTTCCAGACTGCTGAGGGCTGGTTTCACGCTACCTACTTTTTTCTAAGTGCTAGTGATTTGTAAAGCACTTGCTTATGTAATGCTATGGGGGATTTAAACCCCCCCCCCCCCCCCCCAAAAAAAAAAAAACACATGGCTGAAGGAAAAGTCATGGCAAGAGATTTACAAATCACTGGTGCTCAAAAAAGCGCTCGTAAATGTGAGCCAGCCCTGATGGATATCTTGTTTTAGACACCAGCATTCACTGCATCCTTCAACTTAAAGGGAACCAGAGACGAAGCATCCTCATGTATTTTACCATATATATCAGTAAGAACATTAGAGAAAACACCTACTCTGCTCTCTGTTTCATCCTCACTGCTAAAAGTGTCTTATCAGCTGTGATAAGAATCCCGGACTGAGCATTCACTCTGGCTTTGCAGGGAATAATTATAGCTGAGTCATTATAGCAGAGCCACAAGGGGGCCGGCTTGGGCTTGAAAAGACACCAAAGAAGACAGACTCGGCTATAATCATTCTGTAGCAAAGCTAGACTGAGTGCTCAGTCGGGGATTCTTATCAGAGGTGATAACAGTCAGATTAAACAGAGAACAATGAAACAAAGAGCAGATTAGGTGTTTACTGTCATGTTCCCACTGATTTATAAGGTAAAATACAAGAGGGTGCTTTGTCTCTGGTTCGCTTTAAAGGGGAACTGAAGAGAGAGGTATATGGAGGCTGTCATGTTTATTTCCTTTTAGACAATACCAGTTGCCTGGCAGCCCTGCTGATCCTCTGCCTCTAATACTATTAGCCATAGCCCCTGAACAAGCATGCAGCAGATCAGGTGTTTCAGTGGTTCAGACTTATAAGTCTGATCTGACAAGACTAGCTGCATGCTTGTTTCTGGTTTTAATCAGATACTACTGCAGAGAAATAGACCAGCAGGGCTGCCAGGCAACTGGTATTGATTAAAAGGAAATAAACATGACAGCCTCCATATACCTCTCTCTTCAGTTCCCCTTTAAAGAGAACCCGAGGTGGGCAGATGGGACACAGAGGCGTGTTCTCTGCCTCATAACATGCCTCTGTTTCCCACACATTGCCACTCTCTGCCCCCCCTCTCCCCCGCCGCCCTATGGCCCCCCAAGATTAGCCACAATATTTGTCGCTATCTCGAGGGTAAACATTAAGGAGAGGCATTCCTTGTTCAGAACGCCCGCCAGGGACGTTCCAGCAGGGTTTCCTGAGCTGCCATTAGGCAGCAATCTCGCCCTGGCCACGCCTCCTGCCGCTCCCCCGCCTCCCTGCACACTACGAGAGACACACACTCTCTCCTCGCAGCGTGGTGACCACAAAAGTGAAAGTGGGCCAAGCCCTGCAGATCAGGTAACCTACTTTTTTTTTCATTTTTTAAGCCCGCCTCGGGCTCTCTTTAAAGGACAACTGGAGAGGGATGTGGAGGCTGCCATATTTATCTTCTTTTAAGCAATACCAGTTGACATGTCCTACTGATCCTCTGCTCCCAGCCAGGAGAGCGTGATTGAGAGGACGTGCATGCGCAGAAGCCCACAACCACAGCTTCAGTCGGTGATTTTATCAGAGGGGATAGCGCCGTAATGGGGGGCAGCAGAACTGCAGCGAGAGGAACACAGACTGTTACCGGGCTGGAAGAAGTCCCAGGTAAGTAAGGATTCACTTTTCCTTTTAAGCTCATATATCCTTTAAAGAGAACCCGAGGTGCGTTTAAAGAATGTAGCCCAGCCTCCGTTGCTAGCCCAGCCTCCGTTGCTATCCCAAACCTCCCTAAGGTCCACCCCTGCACTCTGCAATCCCTCATAAATCACAGCCGTGCTGTGAGGCTGTGTTTACATCTGTAGTGTCAGTCTCAGCTGCTCCCCCGCCTCCTGCATAGCTCCGGTCCCTGCCCCCATCCCTTCCCTCCAATCAGCAGGGAGGGAAGGGATGCAGGCGGGGACTGGAGTTCTGCAGGAGGCGGGGAGAGCAGCAGACTGACACTATAGAGATAAACACAGCCAGCTCTGACAAGCTGTGTGTTAGCAGCATGGCTGTGATTTATGAGGGATTGCAGAGTGCAGAGGGACCTTAGGGGGGTTTGGGATAGCAACAGAGGCTGGGCTGTATAGGCAGATCCAGCCTCTGTATGCAGATAACATTCTTCAAACCCACCTCGGGTTCTCTTTAAGGCTTTTGCGATCATCACACAGAGGCCTCACCTTGGACAGGTTGGTGACGGCGGCGGTGGAGTTCAGCAGGTTGCCCTGATCGGCAATGAGATAGGCAAGATGTTTGCGTCTTTGGGCTTCGATCATAATGTCGGTGAGAGTTCCTGCGATCATCATGGCCTCTCGCAGCAGCACATCCGGCTCGTCTATCTGGGACGGGATATCTGACAGTGTGTTGAAAATGGAAGCAGAGTTTTCCGATTGGATGAGCTCTTCCTCCTGCAAACAGGAAGATCAAGTCAAAACCAAAGGCTTATTTGTGTCCTTAAGAGAACCAGAGATGAAGCACCCTCTTGTATTTTACCTTATAAATCAGTAGGAACATGACAGTAAACACCTAATCTGCTCTTTGTTTCATTGTTCTCTGTCTAATCTGACTGTTATCACCTCTGATAAGAATCCCTGACTGAGCACTCAGTCTAGCTGTGCTACGGAAAGATTATAGCTGAGTCTGTCTTCTCTGGTGTCTTTTCAAGCCCAAGCCTGCCCCTTTGTGGCTCTGCTATAATGACTCAGCTATAATTATTTCCTGCAAAGCCAGACTGAATGCTCAGTCCGGGATTCTTATCACAGCTGATAACAGACACTTTTAGCAGTGAGGATGAAACAGAGAGCAGGGTAGGTGTTTTCTCTAATGTTCCTACTGATATATATGGTAAAATACACAAGGGTGCTTCGTCTCTGGTTCCCTTTAATACTTACCAGTCCCTGGATTTGGAAGCACCCCCCCCCCCCTACACACACACACTTTGTAGCTTAGACAGGAGCCAGTCATACAAGAGTTGAAGAAGCGGCGCATGCTCTATCCAGTCCATGCTCCATGGATTCTCTCTCTCGTGCCTGGCTGTGCGCAGAAGCCACGACCGGGAAACTTTTGGGCATGCTCACTTTAGACTTGCCGCTGTGCACAGCTGGATGGGAGCCCGGACATACAGGGATCGTGGAGAGGACAGAGCATACGCCACTTCTGTTCTGCCACAAACAGGGGGCAAAGCTGCGCAATGGAGGGAAGCCCATCCAAACCCGGGAACTGTTAAGTATTCGGACCCCATAACAAACACTGTCATGTGCCTTTCAATAATTATGGAGTCAGTTCAGGTGTGCTTTAAAGGGAATCTGAGGTGAAAATAAACTTATGATATAGTGAATTGTATGTGTGGTACAGCTAAGGAATAGAACATAAGTAGCAAAGATATGAGTCTAATATTGTTTCCAGTACAGGAAGAATTAGGAAAAAACTTCAGTTATCTATGCAAAAGAGCTTCTCTGAGCTGTTCAATCCACTAAGTGAATACAGTCCTGTTTTCTGAAGCACTCATACATCAAAGAAACGGTGAGAGACAGCTTCAGATAAGGTTTCACTGCAGGGAAGTTCAAAGGGTCATAAGCTCTGCTCTGTTTCATAGTTAAAATATAGAGTGTGTTTTGTGAATTGCAAATATGACAGAATGATGCAATGTTATTAAAAAAAGCTGAAAATAAAAATGAGACTCTTTCCTTTGCTACTAATGTTCTGGTAATTATCTGTCCTACACATACAATTCATTATATCATAAGATTTTGTTTAATTTTTTTTTTTGCTTTAGTGTCTCTTCAGTGTATTCATTGGACAAGGGCTGCATGTCTTTTGGATCTGGCCTCACCTTTATTTTCAGCATCCCCAGAGTGGTCTGGAACAGGACCAGAGAGCCTTGATAGAAGAACAGATCCCAGATGCGGAGCAGCAGCTTAATGTGCACCACGCTGGCGAACGCCGTGAGGAACCAATGCAGCGTGATGAGCGACAGCTCTGCAGGCGACACAAGCAAAAGGGGGAAGGTAGTAACTTATAGGTCAAACTAAAGGCATAAGGCATTAAAGAAGCTTCAAAACAAACCTAAACAGATCAGCATGGTGAATGCATGCACTATCGATATCATTATTAAACTTTATTTACAGTGGTAACATATTATGCAGTTACAATGTTACACAGAGACATTACAGCATCCAACAACTATATACAAAAGAGTGATGTAACCGATGGTGTGCAGATTGCAATGTAGGGATAAATATAGCAGACAAGTCACTGAGTCCATATGGTGGCGGAAAAGAGCACACTGGGTGGGCCCTAACAAATAGGCTTACAATCTAAGGGACATGATGGTTGATTATAAACACCCCCCCCCCCCCCCCCCCCAAACAAAAAACTCAAAAAAAAAAACTTTTCAGGTGGCCAGACAGGGTCATAGCGTGGCTGGGGAGGGTCAGGTGGTCAGACATTGGTCATATGGCCCATACACACGGGCTACAACTGTCGCCGCAACCACGTGGCACGCGCGTGTTGAGGCGACAGGTCGCCCGTGTGTATGATGCGTGCGCCCCGAACAGTCGCCCGTGATTGGCGCAGTCAATCGCCTGCTACAGCTGTTGCTGCAACTTCGCCGCAACTGTCGCTAGTCCGCCGTGTGTATGCAGACTAGCGACAGCAACACACTTACCATCGACGGAGCTTCCGGCGGGGGGGAGGAACCTTCGGCGACAGCTTCCGCTGCATCTCTGTCCCTCTGTGCGCCATGTGTATGGCTGCAGCACAGAGGGACCTGGAGACGAGCTGTCGCTGCTGGTTTTTTTTTTTTTGCGACTGGCAACATTTGTGTCTCGTGAGTACGAGGCTATAGCGTGGCTGGGGAGGGTCAGGAGGTCAGAGTATGGCTGGGGAGGGTCAGGAAGGGTCATAGTATGGCTGGCGAGACTCAGGTGGTCAGACAGGGTCATAGCGTGGATGGGGAGGGTCAGGTGATCAGTACAGTACAATAAACGTTGCTATAATTGCTAAAATCCAGGTGAAGACCCAGTCATCTTTTTTCTGTTTCTGTTGGGGAGGCTCATGTGGTCAGGAGGAGTCATAGAATGCCTAGGCAAGGTCAGAGTATGGCTGGGGAAGGTCAGGTGGTCAGAAGGGCAAAGAAGTATGGCTGGGGGTGGTCAGACAGGGTCAGAGTACTGCCAGGGAGGGTCACGATATGGATGGAGGGTCAGTCAGGGTCAGCGAACAGCTGGGGAGGGTCAGGTATCGGAGGATCAGGTGGCTGCTGTGCCCACATTGAGACCCCCCCCTTCCTTCCAAGGAAATGTTCCTGCAGCCACCTCTATGTGGGTGCGTCAGGATTTGGCATTATACTATGAAGCAAGTACATGCCTGCACATTGAGGTCGGCTCTCAGTGGCAGCATCAGGAAGTATTATATATAAACACATTCCATCCACAGATCATACAAGGAGCCCTCACCAATGTCATGTTCCTGTAACAGCTTGTCCAGGCGAGGAAGATACTGAACAATGAGGTGTCTCAGCACTCGCTGGTCCGTCTGAACTCCCAGCAGGGTGGTGTTGAAGTAAGAGGCCGGCATGAGATCCTCCACGAGAGCGCACATCATCCAGAAGGCGTCCTCTTCCTCCAGAAACAGCAGCAAGCACGCGGCCACCTGTGCAAGACACACACCCATCAGCCTGTGCAAGACACGCCCCCCCCATCAGCCTGTGCAAGACATGCCCCCCCATCAGTCTGGGCAAGACACGCCCCCCATCAGCCTGGGCAAGACACGCCCCCCATCAGCCTGGGCAAGACATGCCCCCCATCAGCCTGGGCAAGACACGCCCCCCATCAGCCTGGGCAAGACACGCCCCCCCATCAGCCTGGGCAAGACACGCCCCCCATCAGCCTGGGCAAGACACGCCCCCCATCAGCCTGTGCAAGACACGCCCCCTCATCAGCCTGTGCAGGACACGCCCCCCATCAGCCTGTGCAGGACACGCCCCCCATCAGCCTGTGCAGGACACGCCCCCTCATCAGCCTGTGCAGGACACGCCCCCATCAGCCTGGGCAGGACACGCCCCCATCAGCCTTGGCAAGACAAACCCCTATCAGCCAGCGCAAGACACACCCATTAGCCAGCGCAAAACACACCCATCAGCCTGGGCAGGACACGCCTCCATCAGCTGTCCCCATATTTTTTTTTTTGGTATACTACTGGACTTCTACCGCATGCGGGAAATCTTAGTGAAACTAGAAAAAAAAAATGTACATACTGAATGTGGCATTTTACCGACCCAAATAATTTTACTGAACTGCCCTTAGTGAACTGAGGCCATAGTGTGAACTAAGCCATAGGAAAACATTACGTTGAAAATTAAATTAGTTTTCCTTTCAGTTATAAATGAGAGCAACAGATACAGTGTAAAAGGACCATTGCGGTCATGGGGATGGGGTATACCAAGCAGCAGTGTGGACAGTCAGTTCCTGCCACCTACCATGCCAGTGCCTTGACAATACCCAATATCTGGGTACAGCCATGCCAGTCCGCGCAGCACTCTTCTGAGCCGGGGCACCCCAACGCTCTGCAGGTTGGAGAAACAAGCATTGCTGGGCATCGTCCTCAGCAGGTCCTTCTCAATCTGACAGGCAAGAGAGCAAAGAAGCAACATGTTACATGCAAGAGAACTACTACTGAATCATTATGAATTTATACTCAAATTATGCTGGGAGTGAAATTAAAGGGAATAGGCAGGGATGTTTTTCTCTCTTAGTCATCTCCGCTCGACCACTGGTGGCTCCGATTGCGCGACTTCGCACTTGCCCGCGCACCCGTCGCCTTAAAGCGGGATTGTCACCATAAAAATCAAATTTCAACAGCAACTGGTCTGAGTGTATTAAGTGATAAAGATGCTAATCCTGCATTCAAAGCTTTTTCTGCTGTTATGGGTTGGAGTTATGCCATACCTTAGGTGCACTGGCCCTTTAATAGCCATTGCCATTCAGTTGCATGCTGGGGGTTCTTTTATCTATAATTCCTCATCTTCCCTTTATTTCCCTGCCTAGCTGACTTGCTGAAATCTGATCCTCTGCTCACTTGTGTTTACAAGCAAGGCTGAGGTGACTCAGATATTGGAGGAGAAAAGAAAAAAAGTAAAGGGCAGAAATGACATCAGGATTTAGCCTAAACTGTGGGCAAAAGACATGGTTCCCACCAGGAACAGAATTCTCTTCATTTACTATATAAAATTCACTGAAATCAAAACATGGACAGTATAATACATGTGTTATGCAAGTAGATCAAGTATTTATCCACTTATATAGGTGCTTTTTCCTGGCATAGTATGGCTAATCCTACTGCTCTGCACATGTGTGGTTCATACTTTTGAGAGCAGTCAGCGGTCGAACGGAGGGAGCCCAGAGGACACCAAAGGACCTCATGGGCTACAGGAGGCTGGAGGAAGCCCCAGGTAAGTTCAGTTTGTTTTTTTTGTCTTTTCTTCTTGTGTTAAGGATCCCTTTAAAGTGAAATTACGGTACAGTCAAAAAGTTTTATATTTTGAATTTATGGAAAGTGTTAAAGCGTTATGACTGGGGATATTCAACAAGAAGTGGATAATTAAGGTTTTCATTCAAATATAACATACATTATATGCAGCTCACAACTGGGCCAATCCAAAATCCCCCGGAAGTGAATCTGATTGGCCAGCGGTAATATAAAGGTGGCCACACACACGATACAATAAAACGATACAATTTTTATTTTTTTTATTTCGATTTTATCGATCCGGAATGCTGGAAATTTTTCTTCAATTTTTCTAAAGATTGTATGGTGTGTGTTAGAGTGTCAACGTATTAATATACACACCCAAGCAATTTTCTCAGAATTTCCAATCATTTTTATCATAATTGGGGAAAAATTGAACATAGGTGTGTGGTACATTGTAACATTTCAAAAATATGGCCAATCGGTCAGAAAAATTGATTGCAATTCTTAAACTGAGCAGCTATTTAAAAAAATTGTAAGGTGTGTGACCACCTTAAGGGTGCCCATACATGGTACATTTTTTTTTCATACAATCTTACCATTTCTATGTAGTATAAGGGTAAATTAAGTGCATATACTGAAAGGACAATTTAGGCAAGTCCCTTATATTACATAGAAATGGTATGATTGGATGAATAAAATTGTACCATGTATGGCCACCATAAGCCCTACACATGAAAATGTGCTGGAGAACTGTACAGGGACGTGGTGGTAGAGCGGCAGACACAGGAAGGAAGCAGTGACCGGCAGTGTCTGTCAGTACCTGTTTGGCTGCCAGAGTCTCGTCGTTGGAGCTGTTCCGTACAATGTCTCTGTACGTCATCTCAGAATTCCTCTTCTTCTGCAGGGCGCCCGACAGCCGCATCCACAGCTGAGGAAAAGCAGCAACAACAGGTCAGCCTCATGAATTAAAGGACAATAATTTATTAAATTAGACCTGAACTTATGCACGGGACACAAGAAAAACACATTTATCCATCCTGTTTGTATTTAGAGTGAAGAGCCTGTATAATTCCCCCCTCAGCTGCATGTAATCACAATTGTAATTTGAGCTGTCAGCTGTGAATTTGTCAACACAGGATGTTAACCCTTTGCCTGCTTCCTTAAAAGCAGGAAGTAGACACACTGCAGATTTATTGCAGGATTTGAATCGGCTGTAACAAGGAAATGTTTTTCTGTAAAGGTTATTATACTGTTTATCTTTTAAGGCAGAGAGGAAGTTTTGAGTTCAAGTCAGCTTTGACATGTTTTTTTAAGTTAGATGGGTATAGGTTGTCTAGTTCTTCCTAAGTATAGTTGTATATATCTTTCTCCGCTCATCTGTTCCTTTCATGTTCTAAAATTCTCTTTGAAACTCACTGAGGTGATGGGTGTCTGACTGGTGAATCATGAGGGGGGTGAGGGAATCCCTCTCCTTACATCTGTTAACCCTGTGTGTGCTTTATATCTTTTGCAGATGACAGCTATCGAATCAAATACATGACTTGCATATATTTCACTAATCACAGACTCATCCTAACAAAGTAAATATTATCATTGGCTCATCCTGTGGGGGTTACCTGTTGCCTCATACTGTGGGGGATGCCGGCCAGCACCAGGGAGCGCAGCTTGTCAGAATGGGGCAGAGTCACATCGATTTTATCCCACGTCAGATCTCCTACATCGTGATTGTGGGTGAACTCCAGGTGGGCCTGCCACTTCAGCCTCTGCTGGGGGTCCTCAGTCAGCGGGATACCCAACAGCTTGCTGGAATTGGGCTCAGCACCGTCTGCAATTCACAAAATAAGATCACAAAAGACATCGAAGGGACAAGAGTGCAGAGAGAGCGAGCGAGAGGCCAGCAAAACCAGCACGCATGAAGATTAAACACAAATTGTATGCAATTTTGACACCATCCCCTCCCCCCTCCCCCCGTGCAGTGTAAGATTCTGTTCACACATCCAATTTTAATTTGCAGGTGACTGGCCAATTGTAGCACTTCCATGTAGTAGCAGGGCTGTGGAGTCGGAGTTGAGGCGAGGAGCCGGGGCAATTTTGGGCACCCGGAGTCTGAGTTGGAGTCGGAGTTTCATAAACTGAGGAGTCGGAGTCGGGTGATTTTTGTAAAAAAAGCCACAGCCCTGTTAAATATTAGACTAAGGAGTCGGAGTCGAGGAGTCGGAGTCGGGGCCATTTTGGTTACCCGAAGTCGGAGTCGTTTCATAAACTGTCTGAGTCGGAAGATTTTTGTACCGACTCCACAGCCCTGTGTAGTAGAAGAGGCCAACAGATTTTGAATACTATAGTATGCACAGACTGTAAACGCTCGTACTACATGGAACCGGTAAAATTGGCCAGACATCTGCAGATAAAAAAAATTTGGCTGGACACTTCCACTGACAATTTATCCAATGGTCGAACTGGCAAGATCTCGGCATTAGGTATGGTCAATGAGATGCAGGATTACGCTAATTTAGCTTGAAAACTACTAAACTCCACATTGGCGGGATTTGATTGGTCCACTTTCAAGCTGCAAATTTTTTCATCAACTCTGAAGGATTTTCACCACATGGACCATCCCAAATTTGGATCTCACTGACATTCTCCACATCTGCAAAAATTGGCAGGATGTTTTTCCGAACTCATTTTGAGAGGGTAACTGAAATAGTTCCATCTTACCTTCCTTATCGACTCGGAATCCAAACTCGTCGTATCGGAACTCTGGCTGCTCTACAGACTGCTCCTTCTGCAAACACAATACAGACATATATGTGTGTAACATGGCATACCACTGTATCCCACTCCAATACTGGTCCTTCCACGAGCAGGTCTGCTCTTACCTGCGTATATTTGGCGAGGATGTCCTGCGGCCACATGCTTGGCGTCAGGGCGGAGAACGGACCGCCCGGAGATGGCGTGTAACTCCCTACAAAATAAAAAGGTAAATTAATGAAAGGCTGAGGGTGCCCATACATTACTGGACTTGTGGTATCGATATCCGGCTGGTCCAATCATAACGATTGAATCTAGCAGAGATCTATGCTGCACTGCGGCCACCTGATCTCGTTCAAACGGGTTCAGCTGGACCTGACGGACACCTGACCAGCCTCTCCCCCATGTAAAATATGTACAGAGCAGGCCCTCTGCCCCCCGCTTAGCAACAGAATACGTCCGATTCCCTCACCATTCCAGAGCTGGACCCCCCCCCCCCCAAAGCTCATCAACAAGAGCTTGACCGAGCTCGGCCTTAATGCGCAGGTGCGAACCCGAACAAGCCATCCTGGGCCTGTGCAGTGCGTCTGCGCTCGTTCACGTACTGTAGTGTGACTGTGCACTTCTGAGGGTCCTAGCGCTGGATCGGTGGTCGGGAGGAAGGCGTGGCTTCCTTCTACTGAGGTAAGTATCTCACTTTCTCTCCCGTGGATCTCACAAGTTTGGTTCAAAACAGAAGGTATTTGCACTCATGCAGCTTTATGTGAGCAAGAAAGATCACCCATAATGCATCACCGCAGAATATGCAAATCATCTCTTTATGCCCCTGAAAGCCAGGCACAAATCCAGGACCGCCTCCCCCTTCAAAGCAATTTAGTGACCTGTTGTATAAAATCACTAATGTATGAACGAGAGCTGTTTTTGGCGCATCTAGCTTGGCCGCTGCTCATCCCCCACTCCCCTCTCCATAGCACAGAGCAGGCTGCCGTGCAGTGTACATAGATCGTTCCTATAACGGTCTCCGGAGCAATCACCAACAATTATTCCAGACAACAATAATTACCTGTAGAGGCCTTAAAGTGATGCGAGAGGGATAGGCAACTGGTATCCCTCTTATTTCAGGTGTGCTTTAAAGAGACACTGAAGCGGGAGCACACAGGAGCAGAGATAGGAGTCTAATATTGTTTCCAGTAAAGGAAGATTTAAGAAACTGCAGTTATCTATTGAAAAGAGCCATTGAGCTCCACCACTTTCAAAGTCGCAGAGAGCTCTATCTTCTGAAGCTTATCAACTGTCAGTCACTGTATTTTTTTTTCTCCAGCAGAGGACAGGTCACTAGCCTGCTCTGTAAAATCATTTAGAATGCTGAGTAGTGTGTAAACTGCAAATATTAGAGAATGATGCAAAAAAACAGTAACGGAAAATAAAAATGAGAATATTTTCTGTGTTTCTAATGTTCTAGTAATTATCCATTCTATGCAACCAAATCATCATCATTTTTTTTTTCGCTTCAGTGTCTCTTTAAGACTGGTGGGTTGGACATAATTGCACTCGACACAACAGATCAGGTATAGGGCCCTTTTCCATTAGGCACGATTGGATCTGAAAATCAGATCGCCCCCATTTTGCAGATTGCAAGAGCACTGCGATTAACATGTAAATTGCAGTGCTGTTTTTCCACTAGTGTGATTTGCTTGTCCCTGAATCGCGATCAGCGCAATCTTTGGTACGTTTGCACTCCTATAACTTGTATGGCATAGCATTTGTGCCGCTACGCAATTTCCCCCCACGATTCCAAAATGTTTTCGACAGGGTATTTTTCTCCCATTGGAAATCGTAAACGAATCACAATCGCAATTGCGGTGAAATCACGTTAGTGGGAATGGAAGGAAACAAGCTAGTGAATAAGGGCCCTAACAGCTGCTAAAATTGGGCATACAGACTCCAAACACTGCGGCAACCTGCCTGGTGAGAATAGACGGAAATATGCAAACTGTGAGATTTGCAGAAAAACGTTCTTCCCTTTGTCAGGATTTCATTTGAACGAGTGCCAGGAATGCCTTTGTGAGAATCTCATAACTGCGACATCACAGCCAGCCTGTCCTTATTAGAGCATCTCTAATGATCTCACCTGTGAGAGTTGAAAGGGAATTATAAAACGCGCAGCGTCATGCGGCCTCGCGGTGACGATCAAATAACTAGGGACAGCTGTTCTTTAGCAACAAAAAACACACGAAAGCTAAAAAAAACCCTCTTCAAGCGGTGACAACACAGCTTCCAAATAAAGCAACAAGCCCCAAATATGCCAGTTATTCCACTCATCTCGTCGGTTAAGCCCTTTGGGGAAGAATTATAAAGGAGGACGGTTACAACCTACACAGCCGGGTCACCATGAGATATCTGGAGTAGATAGCCAGGGAGATGCGAATAAATTGCTTGCAGCACAGACTTAAAGGACAATTGAAGTGAAAGGGATATGTAAGCTGCCATACTTATTTCCTGTTAAACAATACCAGTTGCCTGGCAGCCCTGCTGGTCTATGTGGCTGCAGTAGTGTCTGAATTACACCAGAAACAAGCATGCAGCTAATCTTGGCAGATCTGATAATAATGTCAGAAACACCTGATCTGCTGCATGCTTGTTCGGGGGCTATGGATGAAAGTATTAGAGGCAGAGTATCAGCAGGACAGCCAGGCAACTGGTATTGTTTAAAAGTAAAATATGGCAGCCTCCATATCCTTCTCGTTACAGTTGTCCTTTAAGCCCACCAAAATTATCAGCATTTGATTGATGCAAGTACATGCTGCATACAGTTTATATTACATTCGCATGCAAGCCATAATTATAAACATCTCAATGACCATCCCTAGTCTGAAGGCCACATAGGCCGATCATTAAGGTCCCCTAAACAAACTGGAGTCATACTGAGCACGACAATTGTATTTTCAATAAGACTGTTTAGATCAAAAGAAAAAGAGCATATTTAAGCAATACTCAGCATTAAAGAACAACAAACTATTCTCAACATCGAAACCAGTTGCGATCGTATGTATGAAGAAAAAATATCTGCCACGCCGATTGACCAGTTATTTAAAGGACAACTAAAGTAAGAGGGATATGGAGGCTGCCATATTAACTTCCTTTTAAAAAATGCAGATTACCTGGCTGTCCTGCTGATCCTCTGCCTCTAATACTGTCAGCCATAGACCCTGAACAAGCATGCAGCATATCAGGGGTTTCTCACTGAAGTCTGACTGGATTAGCCAGTGTGTGATGGCCAGTGACACTACTGATATATAAAATATCAGAAGGACAGCCAGGCAATGTGCATTATTTAACCACTTAAGCCTATCTGGATCAACATTCTCGTCCAGATAGGCTGCGCACACTCCCGCAGGTTGTATGCGCTCCCGCAGCCGGCCGTTAGCCCAGCGATCTATGGCCCAGTGCACACCAAAACCGCTAGCAGATCCGCAATACGCTAGCGGTTTTGGGAGCTGATTTCAGAGCGATTCTAGGTATGTTTAGAGAGGTTTTCTAAACATACCTAGCGGTTTTGCGTGCGTTTTTGTGTAGCAGATTACACATATTGTTACAGTAAAAGCTGTTACTGAACAGCTACTGTAACAAAAATGCCTGGCAAACCGCTCTGAACTAGCGTTTTTCAGAGCGGTTTGCGTTTTTCCTATACTTTACATTGAGGACGAAACGCTTCCGAAAACCGCAAACGCGCAGCAGGAGGCGCGTTTGCGGCTTGGCAAAAACCGCAAACCGCCGGTGTGCACCATCCCATTGCAATACATTAGACAAGCGTTTTTAGAGGCGGATGCGGCCGGCGGATCGCTCCAAAAACCGCTCGGTGTGCACTGGGCCAATGAATGGGATTGTAGATCCCATTCATTGATCGAAGCCCCGCGCAGAAAAACACATAGCCTCTTTTCAGAGGCTGCTGTTTTTCTGCGTCACAAAGAGTTTCCCGTCGTCCTAATGCTTCCTGGAAGTGTATGATCACGCTTCCAGGACTTTTTGACAGTGGCCATCTTGTGGCCAAATAGTAAAACTACACCCACGTCCATTTTTTTATTAAATAAATACATTTTTTTACATTTAAAATTAGCTGTTTACCTCCCACACCAAAAATTACCCAAATAAAATTTTTAATACATTTTTTTTTTAAAAAAACTACAATTCCAAAAAAAAAAAAAAAAAAACAGTTACCTAAGGGTCTGAACTTTTTGTCAAAGGAGTATATTAATATATATTTTTTTAATTATGGGCTTGTAAATAGTGATGTACGCAAATTGAAAAAAATGCACCTTTATTTCCTAATAAAATATTGGCGCCATACATTGTGATAAGGACGTAATTTAAATGGTGTAATAAGCGGGACAAATGGGCAAACACACCGGTTTTAATTACGGTAGCATGTCGTCATTTCAAACTACAATGGCCAAAAATAATTATTTTTTTTCCATTTCTTTCTTAATATTCCTGTTCAAATGGATTTAGAATAAATTAATGGTTAGCAAAATGTATCACCCAAAGAAAGCCTAATTGGTGGCGGAAAAAACAAGATATAGGTCAATTAATTGTGATGAGTAGTGATAAAGTTATTGGCAAATGAATGGGAGGTGAAAGTTGCTGGGATGCAAAAGATAAACAACCCGGTGGGCTTAAAGGAATACTATTGATGTATGCATTTATTTGTAAATGCTGTATGTTGTAGCACACATTAGGGCAAGTACTAGGAGCAATTTAATTCCTCACACAGCTGTTCCTCTCAGCTGTAAAATCCTCCATCAGTTTTGGCGTCAGTGTTGGATACAAAATGTATCTAATACTGAGCTCCCAGGGGGCTAGACCATGTCTCTGCAAAGGGGAGATGCTATCAACTCCTCAGTTTATAGTTTAATTATCACCTTGCTGAAAGAATCTTGTTGATATGGTGGTAAGGGGTTAAAGATTCTAGCAATGTGTGTTTATTATCTTTGCTTCTCTTGACTGATAAAGATACTAATAATGCTAATTGTAAACAGTGATCTGCCCCTCTCAGCAGCTTGTAAAGTGGATGCAGCCTGGAGTGAATCACCACAAGCAGGCAGCCAGTCTGAGTGTAAACACAGACTCCTGGTATAGCTAGTTATATTCCAGCAATATTCCAGCTCATTTAGTTACCTGTTACCACCTCAGATCAGCCTGTTTCTCCTCATGTCTGCTGCATGCTGTGAGTGACACAGTGAAATATATTTGTGAGCTGTGTGACAGAGTAACCAAGCAGCTCAGGGTGACCCAAACTACTATGAGCTGTGTGAGAAATGAATTTTTAAGCAGGGATAGCGAGAGAGAGACCTGGGTGAATAAATAAAGTGCCCCTAGCACTAGTGGTAATGTGTACACTAATATAGAGTATTAAAAAAATTTTGTTTCAATCGATAGTATTCCTTTAAGTGGTTAAAAGGAATTAAATAGTGCAGCCTCCATATTTCTCTCACTTCAGGTGTCCTTTCAAGAAATGATGCAATCATTCAGATTGCCAAGAAAGCATTATTTTTAATATTTAGGGGGTCTGCAAGCAGCAATGGGGTCCGGAGGACTGTGTGGGAGGCCACTACAGGATCCAGAGGCTACTCTCTCCTTAGGCAAGTATGTGCTTTTTGACCCAAGTTTACTATATAGAGTAGAATCCTTTTATAGTAAACTCTACAGGACCTGGCCAAGTGCTTTACTGTATCAGAAGATTACTATATCAGGATTGGTGATGCATTGTATATTGGTATTATTTAATAATTATAAAGCACCGACATCTTCCGCAGCGCTGTACAGAGTATATTGTCTTGTCTCTTAAAGTGGACCCAAATTAAAAATACAACATTTCAGAAATAAAATCTATTTTCTAAATTATAATAATAAATAGCAGCTTTTTTCCAGCTGCATGATGACAAATATAAAATATTTTACATTTATTGGAGGAACCCCTCCCTTCCTTTCATATTGCCAGGACAGAATCCGGCAGACTGGTGGAGTAGGTGGTGTCCGGCAATGGAAGAATTGCTAATGGCTGCCATCTGTATAACCCAAGTTATGAAAAGAGAAGGGTGAAAAGCATGCACTGAAATGCTCATAGGTTTGAAGGAGTGTTTATTTATCTTTGTATGTGTCAGAGTGGTGCAACTAAATATTTTGAATAAAAAAAAAAAAAAGTTTGGTTTGGGTCCGCTTTAATTGTCCTGCAGAGGAGCTCACAATCTAATCCCTACCATGGTCACGTGTCTATGTATATATCGTGTAATGTATGTATCAAGGCCCAATTTAGGGGGAAGCCAATTACCTTCTCTGTATGTTTTTGGCATGTGGGAAGAAACTGGAGAGCCCGGAGGAAACCCACACAGGCACGGGGAGAACATAAAGTCCATGCAGGTAATTCCCTAGCTGGGATACAAACGGGGACCCAGCGCTACAAGGTGAGAGAGCTAACCACTATGCCGCCGTGCTGCCCAATATACGTACCGGCGCATGGTTGGCACCTGGGGACTGAGATGACTATATCAGAGTTTACTAGAACGGGATTCTACTGTAGTAATAATAACAACTTATTACATAAAAAAGAATCAAAAGCATAGAATTCACTTTTTCATAACCAAAGTGTTAGCAGACAATAAAGATATGGGTAAAGCATTGAGAAGAGGAGTCAGCAGGCTCGGCCTCCCTTACCTGACATGGTGGCAGAGTACACAGTGTTGGCAGACAATAAAGATATGGGTAAAGCATTGAGAAGAGGAGTCAGCAGGCTCAGCCTCCCTTACCTGACATGGTGGCAGAGTACACAGTGTTGGCAGACAATAAAGATATGGGTAAAGCATTGAGAAGAGGAGTCAGCAGGCTCAGCCTCCCTTACCTGACATGGTGGTAGAGTACACAGTGTTGGCAGACAATAAAGATATGGGTAAAGCATTGAGAAGAGGAGTCAGCAGGCTCGGCCTCCCTTACCTGACATGGTGGCAGAGTACACAGTGTTGGCAGACAATAAAGATATGGGTAAAGCATTGAGAAGAGGAGTCAGCAGGCTCGGCCTCCCTTACCTGACATGGTGGCAGAGTACACAGTGTTGGCTCGGTGTGTGGCGTCCCCTCGGACACTGAAGAGTCAGGGTTATTTCTGGAGATCCGTGGAGGACTCGTTGGCACTCAGTGTTCCTGGTGGCAGCGTCTGGTCAGAGGAGGCACGTTGGCATCGGGGGATCTGCGTTGGAAATAGAGAATAGTTTCATTGTCACTGAACGCTTTGATCAGGTGACACGCTGCTTGCCAAGGCCCGAGGGTTGTGGTTCTGGAGCGGAGCTCGTGTCCCTCAATGTTTGCACCCTCAGGGCTTGCCTGCCGCACACAAGCTCTCCGGTGACTCACTTGGCAAATACTGACTCACCACACAGATTCTGCACAAATCAATAATACATAGAGCCTTAATACACCTTAATACGCTCCGACGGGCGAAAAGGTCACCTCACGAGACAGGTGTGCTTTTATGCCGCAGGGTAGAGGCTCTACACACGGGGGGATTTCTGTCACCCAACATCGCTGCTCAATCCCTTGTGTGACAGTGCAGAGCCGACACCGTACAGACAGGTCACTAGCCTCCAGGCTAACATTCAGCAAACATATCATCAATGCAAAACAGTCTAACAACCAAAGAAATCCTGAACATCTTCTAAAACCACATAAAAACATTACTTTGCCTTCCATCGAAATTCCAAGTAACCATTTCGTGCTCATAATGGTGCATCTTCAGGAACTGGTCCTGATGAAGTTCTGTTACTCGTACGAAACAGTTATGGACTCCTTATCTCCAGAACATGAATGTGTTTTAAAGTGGACCTGAACTCAGAACTTCCTCTCAGCTCTAAAAAGATAAGCAACAGCATAATAACCTTTACAGAAAACATTTCTTTGTTACAGCTGATACAAATCCTACAATAAGTCTGCACGGTGTCTACTTCCTGCTTTCATGGAAGCAGACATAGGGTTAACAACCTGTACTTTCAAATGGGCTTATCTGCCTTATCTGCCGTGGCAGTCAGGTGACATGGGAGAGATCAAATTACAACTTGTGATTAGTCACATATGAGGGGGAATTAGACAGGCTAAACCAGTAGCGTATCTAGAGAGTATGGGGCCCTCAGACGTGGGCACTGTTAAAATGGATCCAAGAAACTTTTACTCATTGCAGAATTGTGTTCCTTTCATATAGTTTATAGGGAATTCCTCAAGCCAAATACTTTTTTTGTTTTAATACTCTAATTCCCTATAAATTAAACTAGCCTCGCCCACCGCTTCTCCAGTGCCTTGTAGCAAGGGCTTATGGGAGCTCAGTCTGGCCAGGAGGAGGAGGTTACTAGCCGTTGATTTCAGAGGCAGAGGGGTGGAGGGAGGAGGAGAGGGGACTGAATTTACACACAGGCAAGCTGATAGCATCTCCAGCCCTCAGCCTGTGACAATGTGACAAACAGAACATGGCTGCCCTCATTGTATCACAGGAATAAATAATCAAACTTTTGAAGCTGTTTGCAGCTAGATTTGCTGAGCAAACTATCTAAACTTTAGATAAGATATATAGACGAGTTACTTGTTATAGTTCGTTTTTCATCTTGCATCCGCTTTAAGCAATGCCACCTGCCCCTACCCTATGGATGTGAGTTTATTGGGCAATTTACATTATCATGCAGTCAGCACTGCACACAGTCCATGGGTACTGAGACAAAGTCAGAGGGGGAGAAACACAAGAAAGTTAGTAGTGAATACATCAACTACCACTGGGGCCCCCTCTGCTCCAGGGCCCCATAGCAGTTGCTATGGCTATTGATACGCCCCTGGGCTAAACTCTCTAAATACACACAGGATGCATTTCTCAGTGAAATTCTGATCGCTCGAACGATTTTTCGCTAGAAATTGGAACGTTAGTGGCCACCTTTAGGAGGATCTCTTCCAATATAGAGGGAGGAGTAATGCAGTCACCGGACAGGTGCACTTTTTCTGTTTATGTACCGACATCCTCAATGCCAGTATTAATAGGAAGACATAACAGATCTGCAGCAATTCCATTCCCACAACTATTGTCACTACTATAATACAGCCAGAACTGCGTGACTCACTCTATTATAGATATGTCCTTTCTCCATGACTGTAAATACAGCCAGAGACGTCAGAGAGAGACATGCCAGCCATCCACCGATCAAGTCTATTGTCTGTAGAATGACACAAACAGCGGACACCTCGTGGAGAGATCCGCGCAGAGTTCAGCAGTAAATGGAACCGGCGTTTCTGCGATTCTCACCAACGCTCAGATACGAGATTATCAGCTGATCTGGTCGAA
Organism: Hyperolius riggenbachi; assembly: GCF_040937935.1. Lineage (NCBI taxonomy): Eukaryota > Metazoa > Chordata > Amphibia > Anura > Hyperoliidae > Hyperolius > Hyperolius riggenbachi. The sequence continues at coordinate 18,239,544 of NC_090654.1, read as the reverse complement.
TAATCTCCCATTGAACAGTTTATTTAATGTAAACTATTTTACTGACTGTTTAGCATTTCATTTCATTGGGAATTCCGTCACATGAAGGTTTACATTTTGCTTTTACTGGCAACTTTTGCAAACAGAAAAAACATTTGCTTTATTGCTGCATATAATGAGCTTCTAACATCACATTGAAGGTACAATCTTACCAAATCTATGCATAAGAAGAGTGAGTATACTTTGAATAAATAGGTCAGGGGTCAGGAACCTTTTTGGCTGAGAGCCATAAACGTCACACATTGTAGAATGTAATTTCGTGAGAGCCATACAATATGTTTCAAACTAGCACAGTGCGCATACGCAGCGGAGGGCTTCCCTGTTGCCATGGTGATGTGTATACAGCTGATCCGCCAGGCAGCGGAAGTGTCAGACACATCTTCAGCTTCTCTTGGGTTTCAGCAACATCAGCAATTTCCCCGAGAGCCAGACAGGAGAGATACTAACTAACAGCTTGTACAATCAGCTAGCTGACTTGGGGGTTGATTACCTTTGTAGGATGAGATCACCACACTTTGGCCCAATAGGCTGCCTGTCAAGTGACAGGCAGCCTATTGGGCCAATCAAAGTGCGGGGATCTCATCCTACAAAGTCACAGGACTGACAGAATCCAGAGTGGGATAATTGGAGCAGCTGTTAGTTTTGGGGGAGCGTGAGTAAGTTAGTAGTGCATGCTACAGCAGTAGCGGGCCTACTTTGAAAACTTTACTTGCGCTGCCACACTAAGCTGCGCTGGTTGAGCAATGTAGCTTAAGGCCCGGTTCACATTAGCGTTCCCTGTCCGAATCTGCCTGATCGGATCCAGACCGTATCTCGAAACACTTACATGACTGTGGTTGGAAAACTGACGCAGAAAGTCGGTTTCTGGGTGATTGCCTTTCGTTTGTCTTAGATCACAATGCCTTCAGATTTGAGGGGAGGTGGTATAAACAGATAGCTGGTACAGCAATGGGAACAGCGGTAGCTCCAACTTTCGCTAATCTGTTTCTGGCGAAATGGGAAGCAGAGTATATCTATGGGGAAAGAAATCCCTATAGATATGATCTGAGGACATGGTCGAGGTATGTGGATGATGTGCTTGTCATTTGGGCGTCCACCAGGGACAGGTTCGACCGTTTTATGCAGTACCTGGATGATAATGTGTTGAATATGCGGTTCACAGGTGAATGGGGAGGTGATCGGGTCGCTTTCCTTGATTTAACACTGGAGGTACAGGGGGATACCCTAATAACTAAGGGGTATAGGAAGAGCACAGCGACAAATTCGGTGCTACATAACGACAGTTATCACCCCCCCCATGTTAAATCAGCCATCCCTTATGGCCAATTTTTGAGGTTAAAAAGAAATAATACTAATGAACAGGATTTTGAATTACAGTCAGGTGAGATGTACCAGAGATTTTTAGAGCGAGGTTACGAGGCTGCCGTCCTTGATAGAGCTCTGGAGAGAGTAAGAGAGCAGGATAGGAACCAGTTGCTGGAGGGGGCGGAAGACCAGAAATCCCCAGAAGTGAGAGCAAAAGACAATGATAACTTCATCTTTGTGTTTGATTACACACCTATGTCAAGAAAAATTAAGGAAATTATTTCCAAAAATTGGTCCATCTTAGAACGTGACACAGGATTAGGAGATAAGGTGCTTAAGGCACCTACTATAGCTTACAGAAAGGGGTTTACCCTGGGTTCTGTGGTTACTCAAAGCGAGCAGATTCAACAGCATCAGGACAATTGGCTAAACAATCGAAGAATTATGGGTAGTTTCCCTTGTGGTTTTTGTCCCACTTGTAGCCATATGCTGAGAGCATCTAACGTGAGGTTAGGACATTTGGACGTCCAGATCAAACACTTTATTACATGTAGAACCGCATTTGTCGTTTATGTGCTCTTCTGTCCCTGTCTTCGATATTATATCGGTGAAACCACGCGTCCTATGCGTGAAAGACTTGTGGAACACATCAGGTCTATAAGAAAAGGTGAAGGAGGAGTACCTAGGCTGGTCGAGCATTTTAGTGTAGCGCACGACAGCAACCCTTCACTGTTGAGAATGGTGGGTTTGGTGCATGTCCAGAATCCCAAAAGGGGAGGGGACCGTGAGAAAATATTGTTGCAGCGAGAAGCTTACCTAATCTCTGAAACCGAGGCCATGGGTCCGTTAGGTTTCAATGATAAAAATGACCTTGCTGTGTTCCTTGAAAGGTAGATAAAAAATGACATAGGTTTTTCTTGCTCCTAATGTAAATATTAGATATGCATTTATAAATTTGCTGTAAGGGAATATTTGAGGGAGGGTCTTTGCATGGGAGGGGCTATCTAAGTGGGAGGGTAAAGCGAATGGTCGAGCTAATTCCAATATGGATCTCCTTGATATACTTCCTTCTTGGGCTGAATCTGTGGCGTTGCTTTTCTTGTTTCATTACACTTGGTGACCTTTTTTCACCTTTCGATAATGGTTTCTGTAATTGCTTATATGTATGAGCTACCGTGCCTCTTATCCTGAGTATTCTTCCAGGTTGTGTGCACAGGCCGCCAGGCCATTGCTCCCCCTGGTCAGTCAGTAACCCTGTACTAATTAGCAAAAAGTTTTTTGCTAGGGATTGGCAGCATGATGTATCCCACGCGGATGAATGGACGCATGGCATGCGACATTCAGCCGTGGGAGGCAGCCAACCCATATATGCCGCATGCGCATGCGTATTTTTGTACGCATGCGGCCGCGTCATGCGTACAGGACAATCTGATTGGCCGGTGGGATCATGTGAGCGCACCCGGAAGTCCTTTAAAAGGGAAGCGCTGTCTTGCTGGCGTGGAGCTCCTGTCCCACGCTGCCAAGATCTGAAGGGTCCTTGATGATGCATCTCTGATGTGAAACAATTGTTGACCAAGGGGTCTCTATGCTGGGTGCACCTGGATGGGGTGAAGTATTGCCTTTTTGCTGTCAGATCTGTTGGAATGTTGCCTGCAATGCATCATTAAACACAGAGGTGTGCATTTTACTGGTGCCCACGTTTTTCTTTGCCTGTGATGAACAGGATCCGGACCGTATACTGTACAAACGGAACGTACGTTCCGCATAGCAATGCAAAGGCTATGCAGACGTTCACATACGTACGTTCCGTACTGTACGGCGCCGGACCGGATCCGGACTCCGGACACTTTTCCAACATGCGCTATTTTTTTGATCCGGCTCATCCGGTCCACGCACCCGGACCTGAGCCTGACTGCACCATCCGGATATAGAAAACCAATGGGAAATGGAAGCACAGAACACACTGGAGACAACACCTGACGTTCTACCCCACTTCCTATGCGTATCATAGCGGCCATTTCGGATGGGGGACACATGGGCCCAGCATGTCTGGAGTGGAGCAGCAGTGCTGGAGCTGTTTTGGCAGTATGTCAGAGGTGGAGGTGAGGCCTAAACAGCGGAGGACCTGATTCTACAGGTGCACCAGGTGCACCTTCTGCAGACCCCAACAAATTTTAAGGTATTTTGGGGGTTTTTTTGGCCACGGATCCGGATGACAGCCTGAAGCAGTCCTTATGCAAACGGACCTGATCCGGATCGGAACCGTACGGTTCCAATCCGGATCAGGTCCTGATACGATCCGGACCGTTTGCATGCCAAAACGCAAGTGTGAACGGGGCCTTAGTGAATCAACCCCTACTGATTTGTCTGAGCCAGATGTAACCATCATAGAGCCACATCTGACTCCCGAGCCATAGCTTCCCTACTCCTGCTCTAGATCCTCATAATATTATTATTATTGATTGGATTTTTTATAGTGTCAGCAAATTACGCAGCGCTGTACAATAAATAAGGTAACAGACAATGATAACAGGGGTGACCGACAGCACAATACAGATAATAAGCTATAATAAGATACACAATGCCGTATCATGTACTGGGGTGGTAGTCCCAATAATACAAGTTCACATAAAAGTGTTAAGATTGCACAATGAAGATTGTATCATTAGTCGGCACCCTTTCCATACAGCGTTTACTAAAGATTAAAAGGAAATGCTGAGAATCCCCCACGAGGAGAAGGACTAGTCCAAACCCAGACAGATTTTAACTGCCTACAGTAAAGCGTCAGCTACATAGCAAAAAAAGTAATTTATGGTGCAATGTACTCTGGGAGAAATGTACTTCTTATGATTTCAATGTTACAATTTTTCACAATAGTGGTCGTTTAAAGCGGACCAGAACTCAAAACTTCCTCTCTGCTCTAAAAGCTACCGAACCACACACACACAACTACCTAAAAGATAAGCAACAGCATACTAACCTTTAAAGAAAAAAAAAACTTTTCTTTGTTACAGCGGATACAAATCCTGCAATAAATATGCAGTGCGTCTACTTCCTGCTTTCATGGAAGCAGACCTATTGTTAACATCCTGTGTCTACAAATTAGCTGCTCTGCTGTGGCAGTCAGCTGTCACCAGGAAGAGATCAAATTACAACTTGTGATTAGACACAGATGAGTGGGAATTAGACAGGCTTAACTCTCTAAACACACACAGACTGGATTTCTTTGTTTTCCTACTGTTCTGAGCAAGAGCTCAGGTCCACTTTAAAGAGAGCCCGAGGTGGGCAAAAAAAACCCAAAAAAACCTGAGCGGATCAGGTAGCTGCAAAAAAACGCCGCTTCTGTGGGCTGCGATGGCCCACTTTCATTTGCATGACCTCTGAGTCACGACGCTGCGCTGAGAGACTGTGTTGTCTCTCATAGTGTGCAGGGAGGTGGGGAAGCGGCAGGAGGCGTGGCCAAGGAGAAAGAGCTTCCCAATGGCAGCTCAGGAAACCCTGTAGGAACGGCCCTGGTGGGCGTTTTAAACAGGGAATTCCTTTCCCCTCTGTTTACCTCCGAGTTAGCGACAAATCTTGTCGCTAAACTCGGGGGGCTGTGGCGCGGTGGTGGGAACAGAGAGCGGCGGTGTGGGGACACAGGCATGTCATGAGGCTGAGAACATGTCTCTGCGTCCCATCTGCCCACCGAAGATCCACCTCGGGTTCCCTTTAAGGAGGAAAGTTCCTTATAGCTTACATCCCACTTCATATTGTTCAAGCCCCTCCCATTGTTCTGAGTATTAAAGGGAACCTAAACTGAGAGGGATATGGATGTTTCCTTTTAAACAATACCAGTTGCCTGGCAGTCCTGCTGATCTCTGCAGTAGTGGCTGAAACAAGCATGCAGCTAATCCAGTCTGACTTCAGTCAGAGCACCTGATCTGCATGCTTGTTCAGTGGCTGTGGCTAAAAGTATTAGAGACACAGGATCAGCAGGAGAGTCAGGCAACTGGTATTATTTTAAAAGGAAAAATCCATATCCTTCTCAGTTTAGGTTCCCTTTAAAGCAAACCTGCAGGAGTATAAGCGGAGGATATGATAAGACATGTAGTCACAGGTTACCTGCTGGGAAATCTGTTAAATGCTCAGCAGAACCAGAGACTGGAGGAGATGTCAGCAGAACTCTCAGGGAAATCTGTAACTTGTCGGAGGGGGAGGAGAAATTCATTAAAGGTCCAATAGGGAGGATTTTAAGGCCAGAAGGGGAGGGACCTTCTTCCGGCACTTTTGGTAACTGGTTATTTTTTTTAGGGTGTTCCTTTCAGAACAATAAAAATCCTTCTGTCTGGCAATTTTCACGGAAGGGAACCTCTGATTATTTACTTTTCTCATTACCACAATACAGAAGGCACAGGCTCACATTAACCCTTTCGGGACCAGACAACTCTGATCCCTTAGGGCCCATTCACACTGAAGATCGCGAAATCACTAGTTTTTCGATGGGGATTTTTTTCCGACGAGTATTTTTTATTGGACATTTTCAACTTTTTTTGAGAGATCACAATTCACTTAAAGTGTACCCGAGGCGACATGTGACATGATGAGATAAACATGTGTATGTACAGTACTAAACCTATTAATAACCAGGCTGTTTTACTTGTTTTATTTTGCTGCCTGAAATAGTTAATTTTTAAGGCTGGAAATGACAGCTTCTGCCTTGTCAGTACCTTGTCAGGAATATAGTAAACATCACTGATGAGCAAATTACCACCATAAAAGTTTTTTGTGGCGAAATACATTTTCTACATATTTCTGAGAGCAGATGGAGAGAGAAAGGGTCAATATAGTTCGTGAATTTTCATTTAGGGACACTTAATAGACTGCAACTGAGCAGAGACAACAAAACATTCAATCTACTTTCTAAATGTTTAAATATAAAATAAAATCCTGGGATGTCTACCAAAGTCATTTTTAGGAGTAGGAGGATAAATATAATTGTTTATCTCATCAGTTTATTTTCACCTCGGGTTCACTTTAAAGGGACTCCGAGCACCTCTCATGGGCATGCCTTTAAGCCAGGCGACTTCCAACAAAGTCGTGTTATAACCCCTCTGGGGGAGCCTCTTGTAATGGCCATGCGTGTCACTTCCTCTTCCTGCTTCATTCAGTGATGCACTTCTCTAACAGAGAAGACAGGGGTGACCTGGAAGTTATAACATAGCCAAGATGGCAGCCGCGATTTTTAAATTGAAATCGAACGAAAACTATTTGGTGTAGAATGGCAATTCATGCATCAAATGAAAGAGGAGAGCACAAGCTATAGAAATGTATGCATCTTTAAGTGCTTTGCAGTACTGGTCGGAGTCTTAAAGGCATGTCCATGAGAGGTGCTCGGAGTCCCCTTAAGATTTCAATCGCGATCACTCTAAAATCGCAAAAAAACGCTGCATGAACTATGTTTGAATTTACTGCAAATTGCCAGCGATCACGGCAGAGAGATCACTGCCATATACTTTTAAAAGTGCTAGTGATTGCCAGTGATTGGCAGTGAACACCTGCACATCGTCCCAGTGTGAACGGGCCCTTAAAGTGGAGCTGAACTCTTGCACAGGACAGAAGGAAAACAGAGAAATACACCCTGTTTTTATTTAGAGAGTTTAGCCTATTTCCCCTAATCTGTGACTAATCCCAAGTGTAATTTGATCTCTCAGCTGTGTCAGCTCATAAATCTTGGCAGAGCAGCTAATATGTAAACACAGGATGTTAGCCCCATGTCAGCTTCCATGAAAGCAGGAAGTAGACGCACTGCAGACTTATTGCAGGATAAGGTAACTGGTATTGCTTATAAGCAAATAAATATGGCAGCCTCCATATCACTCTCACTTCAATTGTCCTTTAAAGTTGTAAACTTTTTTGTAACCCCTCTGATTGGTTCCGCGTCTTCCTCAAAACGCCACAGAATTTAATTTATTAGGGCGATAGGAATTAATTCCAGGTAGGTTTTCATTGTCGCACAACTGCTGAGGCCATGAACCATAGGGCTATCTTCCACGCCTTCCCCTATAAAATGATTACGCCATGACAGCGAATGAAAGCCCGCGATTGCCCTCTTTATACGAAGCTGCTCTGGGCCAGCTGGAAATCGATTGCCCTGAACGAGTATGAATCTTTTTATGAAGTAGCAGTGTATGTTTCCTCCATAAACACGTGTCATGTGGGACCTTCCAGTTATTATGGTGTCAATAGGGCAGAGTTTACGATCCTTGCCCCGGAGTCTATCGAGAGTTTATAGAACTGCCGATACTTCCTAATAACGCTCCACACACGACCGAACTCTACGCCTGAATATACGCCGGTGTCTCTCGCTAAACCCGTCGCCTAAAACGCCAACCAAATAAATCCCTGAATTCACTGGGAGTGCGAATCATCCGATGAGGCGGAGGGAAAGGGTTAAGGATTATTCAGCTGAGAAAATGGCATAAAAGGCACGCCGAAAGGGGTCAGACTGGTTTTTCTTGCCGGGCTACCATCGCCTTGGCAACCGGTGTGTAAACTGAGAGAGGGGGGAGGTGTGGGAGACGGAAGGCAGATGACAGTCGTCCCCCGCTTATCTCTCTCTCTCTGCTGATTCACATGCCTGAGTGGCTGCAGAGGGCATATATCGGGCGCGGTGATATCGAGGCGCCGCTGGCATCTGCAGGCACGGCTATCGGTGGTGGAGATCAGCCAGGACCCGGCAATAAGAAAATAGCTGTCTATTCCCAGCCCTGGCGCGCGTAATGGCGAACAGGCTGGAACAATATACGCTTATTACGGCGTGTTATTGTCACAATCCGCCGCTGATACCACGCAGGGCATCCAGGAGGGTTCAACCGACTGAGAACGGAGGATTCTAAAATCACCCCCAAAAACTGACAATGTCAAGTTGGCCAAACCTCAGAGGACCTGTAGTGAAAATAATGTAATCAATAAAACTGCATTTTTATTTCTGCAATATTCACTTATAAATGATTTAGTCAGCATTTGCCTATTGAAATATCTTTCCGCTCCCTGATTCTCAGAGATAGTGACATCTTAGTCCTGTCAGGTAATCTCTGCGGAATGTTTACTGAGAGTACCAAAGCCAAAACAAAATATACCTGGTCTCCCAGAATGCTCGAGGAGGAAAGTTCCACATGGCTAATCAGCCTAGGCTAAGCTTTACTATATCTATGTATGCATACGACTATGGTAGGATTAGATTGTGAGCGCCTCTGAGGACAGGCAGTGACATGACTATGTACTCTGTAATGTGCTGCAGAAGATGTCAGCGCTATATAAATACATAATATTATGGCAGGACAGACTATGACTATGGTAGGGTTAGATTGTGAGCTCCTCTGAGGACAGTCAGTGACATGACTATGTACTCTGTAATGTGCTGCAGAAAGCAGTGTTATATAAATACACAATAATATGGTAGGACATTAGACTATTACTATGGTAAGGTTAGATTATGAGCTCCTCTGAGGACAGTCAGTGACATGACTATGTACTCTGTAATGTGCTGCAGGAGATGTCAGTGCTGTTTAAATACATAATAATAATATGGTAGGACATTAGACTATGACTATGGTAGGATTAGATTGTGAGCTCCTCTGAGGACAGTCAGTGACATGACTATGTACTCTGTAATGTGTTGCAGAAGATGTCAGTGCTATATAAATACATAATAATAATATGGAAGGACATTACACTAGGACTATGGTAGGATTAGAGTGTGAGCTCCTCTGAGGACAGTCAGTGACATGACTATGTACTCTGTAATGTGCTGCAGGAGATGTCAGTGCTATATAAATACATAATAATAATATGGTAGGACATTACACTATGACTATGGTAGGATTAGAGTGTGAGCTCCTCTGAGGACAGTCAGTGACATGACTATGTACTCTGTAAAGTGCTGCAGAAGATGCCAGTGCTATATAAATACATAATATCAGACATGAATGCACAAACGCTGCACTTAATCCTACCAAACTTCTCTCCCACCCCCAGAAAACGATAAACAAACGATGCCTTATCTCGTTGGGACACGGTCGGTAGAGCAAGCGTTGGGTGGCGGTAATCAGGTGTACGCCAGCACATAAAACAGAGGGTGGTGCAGCAGCAGCCAAGCAGGGAGGGTCACGAGTCAAACAAGACTATAATTTACTCCTCAGTGACAGGAATCATATGGCAGTAAATCCAGACGGAATCGGGGCCATTTGTAGCTGCGTGGACAGGGTGACAATGTCCCTGTGTGTAGAGTCAGTGACGTGTCACTGAGCAGGGCGACAGGTGCGGCTCCAGAGATGGACAATCCGATCATGTCCCCCCTCCGGTCTCTTACCTACTCTGTATGGCGATACAAGAGACCTCCTGATCAAAGCAATATGACTGACCTCATCCTCTGCATTGTAAGACGGCTACAAAAGAGTCCCTGTCTTTTTGTGAAGACAATGCTGTGACCACAGAGAGCTCTATACCTGATTTAGGGCTGGTTCAGACGGACGTTTGGAGGCGTCGCGTTCGTTGGCGTCGCGGCGGCAATGCATTCGGGCTTTCAGCAGCGTTTGCATTGCGTTTGGATGCGGTCGCGTTTTTTCTTCCCCTAGGGGGACATTACCCGTCGCGGTTAACCGCCCCTGGAAGCAACATGTAGCTTCCAGTGGCTCCTTGAACGTCAGTGAAAATCGGGACCCGAACGCCGCGTTCGTGCAAACGCGCGTAAAAGCTTGGTACAAACGCTCCCATTCACTTGAATGGGAGCGTTTAACGCCAAGCCCCGAACGCTGGCAGTAAACGCTCTGCAAACGTCCGTCTGAACCAGCCCGAAAGCTGTTACATCCACTCTTTTTTCACGCGCTCAGTCTTACAGCTAGACAGACGCTTTGCAAGGCTTTTAATAAATTCTCAAGGTTGGCTTAAGCCCCATCTACACGATACGATTCTTTGTCCGATTCAATTACGATTCTATTTACGATCCGATTAAATCCGAAATGTCCGATTGGGATTCGATTTCGATTCAATTCGATTTGCCAATGTTTTGCAATGGAAAATCAAATCTTGATCGGACATGTTGGATTTAATCGGATCGTAAATAGAATCGTAATCGAATCGCACAAAGAATCGTATTGTGTAGATTGGGCTTAAAGGTGTCCTTTAACAATACAATCGCCCAAACGATCTATTGTCTAATATGATCAATCGAAAACGATTGTATCGGCCAACCAGAGGGGAAATGATAAGCAATCTGATCAGACTCATGTGCCCATACACGGTACAATAAAAACATTCAATCCTGTTTATTCAAAACGATTGAATCGAAAATAATCTTTTTTTTTCGATCAAGAAAAGCGAACGACTATCTCTGTTTTTTTTCCGGACATGTTGGAAAAATCTTTATATGTGATCTAATGGAATAATCAAACAAAATTATCTAATCGGAAAAAAATGAAAAAAATGGTACCATGTATGGGCACCATACGGCCGGTTTTACACCTGACCCGTGCATTTGGGGTGTGATGCCCCGCCCCTTCACATCACAGCGCACAAAATGTCAATCGTATGATTCTGTGGCAGACTGTGCCGACACATTCATATGCACAGCGCCGCCCGCAAGTGCTAAAGTAGCCTCAAAGAATCGTTCTGAAACTCCATTAAAAGGATACCCGAGGTGACATGTGACATAATGAGATATACAATGTGTATGTACAGTGCCTAGCACACAAATAACTAGGCTGTGTTCCTTTTTTTCTTTCTCTGCCTGAAAGAGTTAAACATCAGGTATGCAAGTGACAGTTTCTGTCCGGGTTGGGACCGGGTCAGACTATAGCATAACCCTCATTGATAAGTAATTACAGCCATAAAACACTTTCCTGTCAGTAAATGGCTTCTGAGAGCAGGAAAGAGATAAAAAGGGTCAATAATTTATAGATTGGAGCTCTGGCATACTTCAATGAATGTGCCATTAAGCAGAGACAATGAAACAGTAAAACGTTAAAAACTAGATTGAAATATAAAATAAAACTGTGGGATATCTAAAAAAGTAATTTTAGGTAAAGGAGAGTAGATACAATTGTTTTTCTCATCAGTGTATTTTCACCTCGGATGTCCCCAGATCAAATTTGAACGTACAGTCGATCGTTCAAGAGCTTGTACCGCTAATGGGCACTTTAAGACCAAGCAACGTTTTCTTTTACCAGAATAAGCTGACGATGGAACGAAAATAGATTAAAAAAATGGAACGTTTCTTTTCACCATTTTGACCGAAAAGTTGGCCAAACACAGACCAGGAAAAGTTTTTAATAGAACATGGTGAAAGCATTAAGGGATCGGCAGCTGCATAACTTTATGCTGCATCGGTTGGCGCAACATTATTGGTAATGGCGTTCCAATCGATTTTTGATCAGTGTGATGTCTGGCATATAAATCGGTATCAATTGTGCAAGGCAGCAAAACGATCGCTACTCAATCTCCAGTCACTGGAATACCTCTGCAGTTTCCTGCATTGTACGCTTAGATTTATATATCAAACCGTCCGGCAGACTGAGATTGGATGACCTGATTGAATAGTGTGTGCAGAACGGGCAGACCTCCCTTCACACAGCAAATCACCAGAGCGCATACAACAATCATGCTGGGCATACACAAGACAATAACAGCCCAATACGTTTAGCGTTCGATCGCATGGCGCTGATGAGTACTATGACTCATCAGCAGCCTTATCCATTATCGATCGGACTGTGAACAATTGGTACGATACCATACAGCCGTTACAGCCTCGCTGCCACCCCCTCCAGCACAATCAGCTGCTCAAAAATCGTCTTAAAAGTTTATCAGCCCCGTGAATCAATCGCCAGCAGATTTCATTGACCAGGAGAATTGCTAAGTGTATGGCCAGTGTGAAATCGTACAGAGCATACAGAGTAGTGAATGCAGCTACAGTAACAGCTCTGTCACAGCAGCGTGGGAACCTCACAGCTGGAGGCTATAACCGCCCGGAAAACAATTCCCCACCTCAGAGACTCACCTAAGACAGGGAAGGCCCCCCCCAGACTCTCTGCCCACCTGTGTCGCAGGAGGTCCCCCTCAGCCATCGATGCTCCTCTCCACCGCCGACCGTGTGTCACAAGAAAGAATTCCCCCAGCAGCAGCAGCAGCACATCCTGATATTTACTCTCCCGGATCTCCACCCTCCCCCTCGCCGTGCAGAAAAACCTGCAGATATTTCCCCGAGCTAGTCAGACTGAACCAGCGACTCACCGACCCTACGTCCATCAGCGCAACTTCCTACTACATTTCACAACAAGCCATTACCCCGGACATTTCACAAGAACTCGCAACTCCCTCTTCACTTTTCAAGCGAATTTCTCGCTGAGACAAACAGCGACTTCAAATCTGGCAACGCAAACATGAACTTGATGAGCCAGGATAAAGTGTTAAAGGAAACCTGTAGTGACACTAAAGCTGAGTATCCACAGCCGTAACGCCAAGCGTCGTCGGCATCGTCGTAAACGAACGGTCACGTAAATGATAGTTTCCACGATAGCGGCAAGATTCGCAAAAGGCAATGGGGATTGAAACGATCCTCTGTGATTTAATCCTACACAGCTGACGGTCAAAGGTGAACAATCGTCACGGGTGGTGCACGCTGTGAAACATCGTTGATATTTCATTAAATTATGTTGTGTGATATCGTGAAAAAAAATTGCGTTTTGGGTACAGACCCTTAGGTAGCCATTTTAACTTACCCGGGGCTTCTTCCGGTGTTCCGACGTGATAACCTACACGACGAATTTGCCTACATCCACTATCAAACGTATAGCAGGAGGGTTAGGGTTGGGGGAGGGGAAGGGATAGTAAAAGTCTATGGGATGTAGGTTAGTTCGACGTGTAGGATACACTGTTGGAGCACCGGCCCCACTGTAGTTGTCCTAGGTGGACAAAACACCTGTGGATGCGTGTACCCCTAATACACACATCCAATTTTGACTGCCCAATAATTGGCCAATTTTATTACTTCCATGTAGTATGAGATCTTACCTACATAACACGTTCATAGTATTCACACTCTGTTGACCCTTATACTACAGGAAGTTGGTAATGTTGGTCAGCGATTCTCCAATCAAAATTGGATATCTGTGTGCACGCGAAAGCGATTCAGTGCTGCAGCTGCTTAGGGCCCGATCCACAGGCGACCAGGATCATTAGGGAGCCTTGCCCTAAGACTCCTTACTGTTTCATATTCTGACTTGAGCCGGGATTCAAACCCTGGTCAAAGGCTCAAATCCCACCTCTAAGGCAACAGCCTTACCAGCATGCTATCCGATTGTATTTTACTATTGGGCAATGGGTAATACAATAGCACAATATTGGTAAATTATACCATTTTACCATCTTACCCTATTGCTGCCCCTATTGCCTAACCCTAACCTACCCCCCCCCCCCCCCCCCCCCCAGCAATAGAAGGACACAGAGGTTGGTCATTGTACACAGAACATGCCTCTATGTCCTAATAGGATTTGATAAACACGCCAGGTGGATCGTTCAGAAACAGCCTTATCAGTCCGCCGACAGACTGTACACACACTGTACTGTCTGCTGAAAACCCGCCCAGCGGGAGGTGCTGACGGACCAGTCGTTGGCTGCAGTCAGGCGTGTGTACGAGCCTTAAGCCTCATCTACACTGTACAATTTTCCATCAGATAGACCAGGGGTAAGGAACGTATGGCTCGGGAGCCAGATGCGGCTTTTTTGATGGCTACATCTGGCTCACAGACAAATCAGTAGGGGTTGATTCACTGATACACTGCTCAAGCAGCGCAAATAAAATAGTGTAGCAGCACAAGTAAAAATTTACTCGTGCTGCCCCAAAATTAACAGCAACTCCAATTGTCCCACTCCGGATCCTGTCAGGTCCAGTGACTTTGTAGGATGAGATCCCCGCATTTTGATTGGCGCAATAGGCTGCCTGTCACTTGACAAGCAGCCTTATTAGGCCAAAGTGCGAGGATCTCATCCTACAAAGGGAATCAACCCCCAAGTCAGCTAGCTGATTGTACAAGCTGTTAGTCGGTATTTCTCCTCTCTGGCTCTCTGGGAAATTGCTGATGTTGCTGTAACCCAAGAGAAGCTGAAGACGTGTCTGACACTTCCGCTGCCCAGCGGGATCAACTGCGTACACATCACCATGGCAACAGGGATGTGAGCCCTACTGTCCCAGTTTGAAACCTATTGTGTGGCTCTCACAGAATTACATTTTAAAATCTGTGGCGTTCATGGCTCTCTCAGCCAATAAGGTTCCTGACCCCTGAGATGGACGGATCTATTAGATAGATCTAATAAGAAATTGCATCGTGTGTAGACGTCCAAATTGTTTCAGATCAATTTTGCAAAAGATTTTGCTTTGATAAGTACCCGAAATCTATTGCAAAATCTAACGCAATCCGATTGGACCGGTTGCAAATGATCCGTCTAATAGATCCGATGGAAAAATCAATGGGCTGGCTCATGACAGTGCAAAATAAGAAATATAAACAAATATTGTATGTTGTGTGCCAACCTTTACATTGCATTCTCTGATTTGAATCAAACTACAGACTAAATTTGATTTTTTGCGCGGTTTCATCCATGCCCCTAAACAAGGTCGATCAAAAGTTGTTGGAAAAGTTTGGGACAGTTTAGAAGCAGATTCAGTCCTGACCGTGCAATCCTCATAGCGGCGCTGACCCGTGCGATCTCACCTCTGGCGTACTCCTGCGGTTATGAAGGGAGATGGCGACAAGCTTAACAGGTGTTGGAAAAATTGTCAGGACAAGGAGAGCATCTGAGAGCAAACATAGAGAAGGAAATTACACTGCTAGTGGCTCAAACAGCACCTGTCAGACCCCATCGCCCTGGTTACTGCCCTCCGGCAACACGTCAAACCAGTTCTCAGCAACAACCACCCTCGGTAAACGCAATGCGAGTGTAATGTCCACAACCAGCACGCTACCTCTGCTGTACTCAGGATCTGATAATTATCTGTCCCCAACACGCTGATTCCTTCCTGAAACCAGCAATGAATGAGAACCGGGCACCACTGTGGTGTTGAGGTTAGCACAGAGTTTGTATGTTCTCCCCATGGCTGCGTGGGTTTCCTCTGGGCACTCCGATTTCCTCCCACATCTCAAAAACATACAGATAATTGAATTGGCTTCCCCCTAAATTGACCCTAGACTACGATACATACGTAGACATATAACTATGATAGGATTGGATTGTGAGTTCCTCTGAGGACAGTCAGTGACATTACTACCGTATGTACTCTGTAAAGTGCTGCAGAAGAGATGTGCACTATATAAATACATAATAATAATAATATGGTAGGACATTAGACTATAACTATGGTAGGGATATTAGACTGTGAGCTCCTCTGAGGACAGTCAGTGACATGACTATGTACTCCGTACAGTGCTGCAGGAGATGTCAGTGCTATATAGATACATAATATGGTAGGACATTAGACTATGACTATGGTAGGATTAGATTGTGAGCTCCTCTGAGGACAGTCAGTGACATGACTATGTACTCTAATGTGCTGCAGGAGATATCAGTGCTATATAAATACATAATAATAATATGGTAGGACATTAGACTATAACTATGGCCTGATTAGACTTTGAGCTCCTCTGAGGACAGTCAGTGACATGACTATATACTCTGTAATGTGCTGCAGGAAATGTCAGGGCTATATAAATACATAATAATAATATGGTAGGACATTATGCTATGACTATGGTAGGATTAGACTGTGAGCTCCTCTGAGGACAGTCAGTGACATGACTATGTACTCTGTAATGTGCTGCAGGAGATGTAAGTGCTATATAAATACATAATAATAATATGGTAGGACATTAGACTATGACTATGGTAGGATTAGAGTGTGAGCTCCTCTGAGGACAGTCAGTGACATGACTATATACTCTGTAATGTGCTGCAGGAAATGTCAGGGCTATATAAATACATAATAATATGGTAGGACATTAGACTATGACTATGGTAGGATTAGAGTGTGAGCTCCTCTGAGGACAGTCAGTGACATGACTATATACTCTGTAATGTGCTACAGGAGATGTCAGTGCTATATAAATACATAATAATAATATGGTAGGACATGACACTATGACTATGGTAGGATTAGATTATCTCTCTCTCTGCTGATTCACATGCCTGAGTGGCTGCAGAGGGCATATTCCGGGCGCAGTGATATCGAGGCGCCGCTGGCATCTGCAGGCACGGCTATCGGCGGTGGAAATGAGCCAGGACCCGGCAATAAGAAAATAGCTGTCTATTCCCAGCCCTGGCGTGCGTAATGGCGAACAGGCTGGAACAATATACGCTTATTACGGCGTGTTATTGTCACAATCCGCCGCTGATACCACGCAGGGCATCCAGGAGGGTTCAACCGACTGAGAACGGAGGATTCTAAAATCACCCCCAAAAACTGACAAAGTCAAGTCGGCCAAACCTCAGAGGACCTGTAGTGAAAGAAATGTAATCAATAAAATTGCATTTTTGTTTTTACAATATTCATTTATAAATAATTTAGTCAACATTTGCCTCTTGAAATATCTTTCCGCTCCCTGATTTACTTTCTAAAACTTTTTCAGGTGATCGCTGCGGAATGTTAGTCCTGTCAGGTGATCTCTGCGGAATGTTAGTCCTGTCAGGTGATCTCTGCGGAATGTTAGTCCTGTCAGGTGATCTCTGCGGAATATTAGTTTACTTTGAAAGTTCCGAAGCCAGTACAAAATATACCTGGTCTCCCAGAATGTTTAGGGGAGGAAAGTTTCACATGGCTAATTAGCATAGGCTAAGCTTTACTATATTTATGTATGCATATGACTATGGAAGGATTAGAGTGTGAGCTCCTCTGAGGACAGTCAGTGACATGACTATGTGCTCTGTAAAGTGCTGCATAAGGTGTCAGTGCTATATAAATACATAATAATAATATGGGAGGACATAGGATCTAGGATTAGATTGTGAGCTCCTCTGAGGACAGTCAGTGACATGACTGTGTACTCTGTAAAGTGCTGCAGGAGATGTCAGTGCTATATAAATACATAATAATAATATGGTAGGACATTAGACTATGACTATGGCAGGATTAGAGTGTGAGCGCCTCTGAGGACAGTCAGTGACATGACTATGTACTCTGTAAAGTGCTGCAGGAGATGCCAGTGCTATATAAATACATAATAATAATATGGTAGGACATTAGACTATAACTAAGGTAGGGATTAGATTGTGAGCTCCTCTGAGGACAGTCAGTGACATGACTATGCACTCTGTAATGTGCTGCTGAAGAGGTCAGTGCTATATAAATACATTATAATAATATGGTAGGACATTAGACTATGACTATGGTAGAGATTAGATTGTGAGCTCCTCTGGGGACAGTCAGTGACATGACTATGTACTTTGTAAAGTGCTGCAGAAGATGTCAGTGCTATATAAATACATAATAATACAGTAGGATTTTAGACTATAGTACTATGGTAGGATTAGAGTATGAGCTCCTCTGAGTACAGTCTGTGACATGAGTCTGACTATGTACTCTGTAAGGATCTGCAGAAGAGATCAGTGCTATATACGGTAAATACACAATAATATGGTAGGACATTAGACTATAACTATAACCATACTGCTTACGGGGTTGGAGGAACAATATCTGGGCCGGGACTAGTGATGGGCTCACGGGTAGAACATTTGCTGAATCTGTTAGTCTAATAAGGCTTAAAGAGAACCCGAGGTGGGTTTGAAGAATATTATCTGCATACAGAGGCTGGATCTGCCTATACAGCCCAGCCTCTGTTGCTATCCCAAACCCCCCTAAGGTCCCCCTGCACTCTGCAATCCCTCATAAATCACAGCCACGCTGCTGACAAACAGCTTGTCAGAGCTGGCTGTGTTTATCTCTATAGTGTCAGTCTGCTGCTCTCCCCGCCTCCTGCAGAACTCCAGTCCCCGCCTGCATCCCTTCCCTCCCTGTTGATTGGAGGGAAGGGACGGGGGCAGGGACCGGAGCTATGCAGGAGGCGGAGAAGCAGCTGAGACTGACACTACAGATGTAAACACAGCCTCACAGCACGGCTGTGATTTATGAGGGATTGCAGAGTGCAGGGGGACCTTATTGGGGTTTGGGATAGCAACAGAGGCTGGGCTGTATAGGCAGATCCAGCCTCTGTATGCAGATAACATTCTTTAAACACACCTCGGGTTCTCTTTAATTGCCTCCAGTGTGTGCACGGGGACAAGAGATTAATTACCCAGATGTCCGGGCACTTCTATGCGTATCACATGCTCGGACGCGTTCCACGACTCAATACCGCGCACTTCCTCTTTCGGCCAGGGTTAGGGAGCTGCAATTTGACAGACAGGGTCATTTGGGGGGTCATGTGGGGAGTGTAGGAGGCGTGGCTGTGGAAATATCGCCGGCAGCATCACAGACTAGGAAGTCTAGCAACACAGGATCGTACGGCGCATGCGAGGCAGCGTACATTTTATGGCAGCGCAATCAGACACAGCACCGGCAATAACGGTACAGATTGCCATCAGGCTGAGTTTCCTATCAGGCGGCTCTCCCCTCCTGACGTCACTCTGCCAGTGGCATCTGTAGGGAAACCGCCCACGTGACGTCACCCACTCCAGCTAAAAACAGCCGAATCCTGTGACTGCCATCTACCGGCAAGTGACAAGCAGGAGACCCACCTGAGGCTGCTGAAGATACATCTATCAGGGCTGCTTCACATATAGGGGGGCGATAGCCAGTGATCAGCAAATCGCTAGAGCCGCGTCTCCCTATGGAGAATTCACAAGCACAAATCCGCTTCATGTCACAATTTGGAAGCGGTAGCGGAAAAAGCGCTCGATTGTCAGGGTGAAGCCGTCCTAATGGCAAAAGTAGGAAGACATCGGAGGACCCTACAACACGTCACAATGACATGCTAATAATTTCAAATCTGATTGGAGAGATCTGTTGGCTGCCATAAACTGCAGGCCGATTCCCTTTTGATTTCAGCATGAAATCTTTCGGCAGTCCCTCGAAATATTTCAGTTCCTAGCACAGCGCTGTGTAATAGGCTGGCACATTTTAAAGATTAACCACTTCCTGTCCCTGTGACGTGAAAATAAGTCTCTGCACTCTTCTGCCTACAAAATCTTAGAAAACACTGTTTATTTATCTTTGACCTGATAACAACACTACAGAGTTGAAAAGGAAAGCAAATCCCTTCTCCTCCTCCCAGGGAATTCAATGGCAGAGTTAATTACGGTAGTAAACAAGTGTAAAATACACATTCCAGGAGCAGACAGTAGCAGATTGTATACATTACTTAAAATTGTTACATCTAATACAGTATCAAAACAATTGAACTGTTTAAATAAACAGGAGGGATAGACACATAAAATGTGTGGGTTTAATGTACAATAGAACTGTTAACATCTAAGCTATAATATATGAAAGTGGATAAATTGTGTATTTTTCACTTTTTTTCCTTATTTTCCTTTTAAAATGCATAGAAAATAAGGTAATTACTAAAAACAAATAACCACAAAAAGCCTAATTTGTCCTGAATAAAACAATATATAGATCATTTTGTTGTGATGATTATTGATACAGTTATTATTGCCAAAGTGATCAGAGCTGAGCTGAACTGTGAAAATGACCAGGGTAGGGAAGTGGTTAATGTTCATCGGTTGAGATCCGCTAATAAAGCAGCACATATATAAAAGGACGGGTTTCTCCACTGACCTCACTCACAGGACCGCATTTCGTGTCCGGTCGCCGCTCTCTCTGCTACCACAGCGATATAATGATGAGGAAACAGAGGACATAACAGCCAGCACAAACATCAAGAGGCATTTCCTAATCAACTCGCCTCTCCTCAACTTCCTGACATAACACTGGTGGCTTCCAGCTCCGTATTTACTGCTGCCAAGAGAGCATTACCATTATCATGCAGAATAGAGTGAAGGCCCTTACACACGCTCAACAGCGGCCTTTTAGGCTTTCACAACTTTTGTTCTGAAACAAGTTGAAACAACTTAAAGAAAACCTGTAACTAGAAATAGTTCCCCTGGGGGGTACTCACCTCGGGTGGGGAAGCCTCCGGATCCCATCGAGGCTTCCCTCGTCCTCCTCGGCCCCACGGCGGTCTCGCTGTGCCCCACCGAATAATGGAGATGTAAATATTTACCTTCCCGGCTCCAGCGCAGGCTCAGTATCGGCTCTCCACTCGGAGATAGGCGGAAATAGTCAATCGCTGTCGGCCCGCTCTACTGCACAGACGCAAGTCTCCTGTGTAGTAGAGCGGACCCGACAGAGATCGGCTATTTCCGCCTATTTCCATGCTGAGAGCTGCAACAGCGCCCCCGCTGGAGACGGGAAAGGTAAGTATAACAAGCATTGTCAGGCTTGTCGGGGGAGGATTGCGGGAGACTTCGGGGGAGCCAGCGCTGGACTGCCTACAGCTACAGGGGAGGGGGAAGCCTCATTGGGACCCTGAGACTTCCCCCTACCGAGGTGAGTACCCCCCAGGGAACGTTTTTTTTTTTTGTTACAGAGTCTCTTTAAAAAGGTCTTTTGCTATTGTTCAAAGAGCTGATAAGACTGATAAGAAGTCAATCCAACTGTTGGATTGACTTATCAGACTTATCAGCTCTTTGAACAAGAGCAAAATACTTTTTTTTTTAGGTGTTTCAACTTGTTTCACAACAAAAGTTAAAAAAGCATGAAAGACCGCTGGTGAGCGTGTGTATGGGACTTTGAGACCATACACTAGAAGATTTTCCCTGGTAGATTCAATCACTGATCGAATCTGCCGAAGATTGATGCCCAAACATGACTGCCCAATCATACTCTGACACCAGGCAAACATTGGGGATATATATACCGTAATAGTGATGGAATGACAGCATGGTAGCATAGTGGTTAGCTCTCTCGCTTTGCAGCGCTGGGTTCCTGGTTCAAGTCCCAGACAGGGCACTATCTGCACAGAGTATGTATGTCCTCCCATGTTCCGTTGTGTCTGTGTGGGTTTCCTCCGGGCACTCTAATCCCCCCCCCCCAAAAAAAAAACAACAACATACAGATAAGGTAATTGGCTTCCCCCTAAATTGGCCCTAGACTATAATACATACATAGACATAGGGCTATCGTAGGGGTTAGATTGTGAGCTCCTCTGCAAGACAGTTTAAGTGGACCTGGACACCGGACAGGAGGAAAACAGAAATCCACCCTGTATGTATTTAGAGAGTTTAGCCTGTCTAATCCCCCCTCATCTGTGACTAATCACCAGTGTAATTTGATCTCTTAGTTGTGTCAGCTGGCTGCCTGAGCAGAGCAGCTAACTTGTAAACACAGGATGTTAACCCTGTGCCTGCTTCCATGAAAGCAGGAAGTAGACACACTGCAGATTTATGGCAGGATTTATATCAGCTGTAACAAAGAAAGGTTTTTCTTTACAATGCAGATTGCCTGGCTGTCCTGATCCTGTGCCTCAAACTTTTATCCATAGACCCTGAACAAGCATGCAGCAGATCAGATGTTTCTGACTGAAGTCTGACAAGATTAGCTGCATGCTTGTTCCAGGTGTGTGATTCAGACACTACTGCAGCCAAATAGATCAGCAGGGCTGCCAGGCAAAGGAAATACACACAACAGCCTCCATATACAGTACCTCTCACTTCATGGTGTATTTAGGAGCAGAAAGATCAGGATTCTCAGCAGGTAAAGAGTTCAGAGCGGCTTCAGAGCTGAATACACTGGATAAAATGAGCGGTTGCCCTTCTGCAGAATGGAACCGGTGAGCTGCAGGCAGTATGTGAGCGTAACAGCTGATATGAATGGAGCAGATGGCCAACAGCCCACATATCAGTCTGCAGAGATAGAGGAGAGCGATTACAGTGTGACTCACCGGCCGACGTCACCGCCAGACCGCAGCATCCACACCGCGCATCACCACTGACACAGAGGTCCCCATTAACCCCTCCACCGCCAGACCGCGCCATCCACACCGCACCATCATCAGTGACACAGAGGTCCCCATTAACCCCTCCACCACCAGAGCGCACCATCCTCAGTGACACAGAGGTCCCCATTCACCCCTCCACCGCCAGAGCGCGCCATCCTCAGTGACACACAGGTCCCCATTAACCCCTCCACCGCCAGACCGCTCATCAGTGACGCAGAGGTCCCCATTAACCTTTCCACCGCCAGACCGCGCCATCCTCAGTGACACAGAGGTCCCCATTAACCCCTCCACCGCCAGACCGCGCCATCCTCACCACCAGGGCTGTGGAGTCGAGGAGTGGGGACAATTTTGGGTGCCTGGAGTCAGAGGTTTCATAAACTGAGGAGTCGGATGATTTTTGTACCAACTCCACAGCCCTGCTCATCACACATCACCAGTGACACAGAGGTCCCCACTAACGTTACAATTTCCCAAACGATCGACCATCCAATTGGATCATTGCCACCAATCTGACCACTCAAAATAATCTTTCAGATATTCAGAGCGATTGACAGAACAATCGTTCCTCTTCAATCGGCACCATTAACCGTACCTGATCCGATAGATCATACAGACAATCGTTTGGAAGATTTTTCCATTAGGGCCTGAGCCCACTAAAGCAGTTGTGCGCAGTTGTGTCCGCTTCTGTCCGTTTTTCCTCGTTTTTCAGCATCTGTAACGTTGATGTGTTGCTGAAAAGCGGACACAACTGCGCACAACTGCGTTAGTGGGCTCAGGCCCTAATAGGCGCTGTAATATTAATAAAAAATGATCTCTTCATGGCAATCAGCAGCCAGTTAGAAGTTCCTGTAAAAGGCTGTAAGCTCAAACGACTCTTCTCTGAAACCATGGCAACCAGACTTTGTGGACTCAGTTTGGGTTGCTGTTGCTAAGAGACGGGCTTGAGGTGATATTCTGGCTCTGCAGGAAGCGAATCTGCTGTGAGCAGAACCAAAATCCATCCAGAATTGCTCGCCGGTCTGCAGGCGTAATCAGGTGTTGATTATATGCAAGGAATATATCGGACGTGTGTATGTACCTCGATCACTCGACAACGGCTTGACCGATTTGAACAAAACTTGGTACACAGATCCCTTACTACCTGGGACGACATGTTCTGGGGGTTTCGCCCCCCCCCCCCTTTGCACACGTGGGCGGAGCTACAAACAGCAAATCAGATCTTACCCATTCATGCCAATGGAAAAAATGTAAAAGGCTGCCATTCTCACAGTAATCAAGCCAGAGTCCCCACACTTGGCACAGGTGGTCACTTGGTGACTGAAGTTACAAATCCAGAAAAAGTGGGCGGAGCATAAAACAGTCAATCAAATTTCAGCCATTCATTTTACATGTGAAAATGTAAACTGCAGCCATTCTGTTGGCAGAGGCTTCAAACTTGCCAGTTAGTCACTGTATGACTGGGATTATTATTCAGGAAAGTGGGTGGAGCCTACAACAGCCAATCTAAATTCACCAATAGGTTTGGAAGGGGAATATTTACCTTGCTGCCATTCTTAAAGTGGACTCAAATTAAAAATACAAGATTTCAGAAATAAAATCTATTTTCTAAATTATAATAATAAATAACAGCCTTTTTTTCAGCTGCATGATGACAAATAAAAAATATTTTACATTTATTGGAGGAACCCCTCCCTTCCTTTCATATTGCCGGGACAGAATCCAGCAGACTGGTGGAGTAGGTGGTGTCTGGCAATGGAGGAATTGCTAATGGCTGCCACCTGTATAACCCTAGTTATGAAAAGAGAAGGGTGAAAAGCATGCACTGAAATGCTCATAGGCTTGAAGGAGTGTTTATTTATCTTTGTATGTTTCAGAGTGGTGCAACTAAATATTTTGAATTAAAAAAATTGTTTGGTTTGGGTCCGCTTTAAGGTGGCCACTAACGGTCCAATTTCTAGCGAAAAATCGTTTGAGCGATCAGAAATTCTGATCGGATTGGTTGTAAACAATCTCAGTTGATGGGCATAATTGATTATGAACGATTATAAAAATAGTCATCAGATTGGATTTTTGTCAAACCAAAATATGGATTGTTCTTGTTGGTTGTGATAGATAGGAGGCAAAGATTGGTTTGTTGATGGTGTAGTGAACGATTTTTATTCCGATCAGAATTTCCGATCGCTCAAACAATTTTTCGCTAGAAATTGGACCGTTAGTGGCCACTGGCCACCTTTACACTGTTAATGGCAGAGGCCTCAAACCCAGTCGGTCATTGGGTGACTGGGGTGCAAATTCACTAAAGGGGGCGGAGCCACAAACAGCCAATCAGATTTGTTTGCTTGATTTCAATGGGAAAATTTAAGCTGCTTCCATTCTCATATTATCAATGCCAAGAACCGCCCCCCCCCTTGCATCACCCTGCCCCATGCACGCCTCCAGGACTTCTCATGAGCTGCTCCAACACTATGGAACTCCCTACCTCTACCCATTAGGGGTTCCCTCACCTTCAACATCTTTAAGAAGGCCCTAAAAACTTACTTTTCACTCTGGCCTACCACCCTTCACATTCACAAGAGCTCTAATCCCACAGCTGAACTCTGGTCCCCTACCTTTTCTGTCCCTACCTCTCTCTCTAGATTGTAAGCCTTCAGCCAGGGTCCTCCTCCTTATGTCTCCTACCTGTTCACACACCTCCATTACCGTACACCCATGCTATGGATCTGAGTGAACTGGACTTGCCTAATCTCCATGTTCCCATCTAGTGACTGAGGCCCGGTGCACACCAAAACCCGCTAGCAGATTCGCAAAATGCTAGCACATTTTAAAACACTTTTTTTTTTATTTTTCTGAGGCGTTTTGCGGATTGCTGCTGCGGATTTCAGTGTAGTACATTTCATATATTGTTACAGTAAAGCTGTTACTGAACAGCTTCTGTAACAAAACCGCCGGCAAAACCGCTCTGATCTGCCATTTTTCAGAGCGGTTTGCGTTTTTCCTATACTTTACATTGAGATTGAGGCAGAAACGTCTCCGCAATCCAAAAAATGCCTCACCCCGGGAGGATTAGTTTCTGCAAAACTGTGGTGTGCACACCCCCATTGAAATGCATTACCCTAGCGTATCAGCAGCCGCAAGCGGCTGCAGAAACGCTCAAAGGGCCGCTCGGTGTGCCCCAGCCCTGACTAAGCATTACCTGGTACTCATACTGTGCTGCGTGATCTGGTCTTTCTTGTATTCCTGTATTGTCTTATTGCTGTATGTCACCCCTAAATATTGTCTGTAACCCTTACTAATGTCCAGCGCTGCGTAATATGTTGGCGCTTTATAAATACAATAAATAAACTAAATAAGAACCCCAAAGCTCAAGAACTTAGTCATTGAGTTATTGTGTGTTAAGGTTAGAAAGAGTAGTCAGACCCAACAACTACCAAACACAAACCTGGGCAACACAGGGTCTTCAGCTAGTATTATATATTATAATGTGACAAGCACAGCTCCTGTATCAGCCTCTGATTATATCCATTATATGATGGAGAATATTATAATGTAACAGGCACAGCTCATGTCTATTAGCTTCTGATTATATCCATGCATGCATTATATGCAGGGCTGTGGAGTCCGTATGAAAACTATCAGACTCCAACTCATCAGTTTAGGAGACCACCGACTCCAACTCTGACTCCACGGCCCTGATTATATGATGGATAATATTATATATTATGATGTGACAAGCACAGCTCCTGTCTGTTATGCATTATATGATGGATAATATTATAATGTGACAAGCACAGCTCCTGTCTATCAGCTGCTGATTATATCCATTCATGCATTTTATGATGGATAATATTATATATTATAATGTGACAAGCACAGATCCCGTGTATTATCTGCTGAATATATCCATACATGCATTATATGATGGATATTATATATTATAATGTGACAGGCACAGCTACTATCATGTATTATATGATGGGTGATATTATATTTTATAATGTGACAGGCACAGCTCCTGTGTATTATCTGCTGATTATATCCATTCATACATTATATGATGGATACTATTATATATTATAATGTGACAAGCACAGCACCTGTTTATCTTGCATTATATGATTGGTGATCTTATAATGTAACAAGCACAGCTCCCGTGTATTATGTGCTGATTACATGCATGCATGATATGATGGATATTATATATTATAATGTGACAGGCACAGCTCCTATCATGTATTATATGATGGGTGATATTATATATTATAATATGACAGGCACAGCTCCTATCGTGCATTACAGTGGAGGAAATAATTATTTGACCCCTCACTGATTTTGTAAGTTTGTCCAATGACAAAGAAATGAAAAGTCTCAGAACAGTATCATTTCAATGGTAGGTTTATTTCAACAGTGGCAGATAGCACATCAAAAGGAAAATAGAAAAAATAACCTTAACCTCCCTGGCGGTTTATTTATTTTGCCAGGGAGGCTGCAATGTGTTTTTTTTTAAATTAAAAAAAAAATATTTCATGCAGCCAACTGAAAGTTGGCTGCATGAAAGCCCACTAGAGGGCGCTCCGGAAGCGTACTTTCGATCGCCTCCGGCAATCGAAAGTAACAAGATAGGCCGCAATGAGCGGCCTATCTTGTTTCGCTTTCCTCGTCGCCATGGCGACGAGCGGAGTGACGTCATGGACGTCAGTCGACGTCCTGACGTCAGAGCCGCCCGATCCAGCCCCTAGCGCCGGCCGGAACTGTTTGTTCCGGCTGCGCTGGGCTCGGGCGGCTGGGGGGACCCTCTTTCGCCGCTGCACGTGGCGGATCGCCGCGGAGCGGCGGCGATCGGGCAGCACACGCGGCTGGCAAAGTGCCGGCTGCGTGTGCTGCTTTTTTCAGAATGGAATTCGGCCCAGCAGGGCCTGAGCGGCGACCTCCGGCGGCATACCCCGAGCTCAGCTCGGGATTACCGCCAAGGAGGTTAAATAAAAGATAGCAACTGATTTGCATTTCATTGAGTGAAATAAGTTTTTGAACCCTCTAACAATAAAAGACTTAATACTTAGTGGAAAAACCCTTGTTTGCAAGCACAGAGGTCAAACGTTTCTTGTAATTGGTGACCAAGTTTGCACACATTTTAGGAGGAATGTTGGTCCACTCCTCTTTGCAGATCATCTCTAAATCCCTAAGGTTTCGAGGCTGTCTCTGTGCAACTCTGAGCTTGAGCTCCCTCCATAGGTTTTCTATTGGATTAAGGTCCGGAGACTGACTAGGCCACTCCATGACCTTAATGTGCTTTTTCTTGAGCCACTCCTTTGTTGCCTTTGCTGTATGTTTTGGGTCATTGTCGTGCTGGAACACCCATCCACGACCCATTTCCAATTTCCTGGCAGAGGGAAGGAGGTTGTCGTTCAGGATTTCACGATACATGGCTCCGTCCATTTTCCCGTTAATGCGATTAAGTTGTCCTGTGCCCTTAGCAGAAAAACACCCCCAAAGCAAAATGTTTCCACCCCCATGCTTGACGGTGGGGACGGTGTTTTGGGGGTCATAGGCAGCATTTTTCTTCCTCCAAACACAGCGAGTTGAGTTAATGCCAAAGAGCTCTATTTTGGTCTCATCAGACCACAGCACCTTCTCCCAGTCACTCACAGAATCATTCAGGTGTTCATTGGCAAACTTCAGACGGGCCTGCACATGTGCCTTCTTGAGCAGGGGGACCTTGCGAGCCCTGCAGGATTTTAATCCATTGCGGTGTAATGTGTTTCCAATGGTTTTCTTGGTGACTGTGGTCCCTGCTAATTTGAGGTCATTCACTAACTCCTCCCGTGTAGTTCTAGGATGCTTTTTCACCTTTCTCAGAACCATTGACATCCCACAAGGTGAGATCTTGCGTGGAGCCCCAGAGCGAGGTCGATTGATGGTCATTTTGTGCTCCTTCCATTTTCGAACAATCGCACCAACAGTTGTCACCTTCTCTCCCAGCTTCTTGCTAATGGTTTTGTTGCCCATTCCAGCCTTGTGCAGGTCTACAATTTTGTCTCTGACATCCTTGGACAGCTCTTTGGTCTTTCCCATGTTGGAGAGTTTGGAGTCTGCTTGGTTGATTGATTCTGTGGACAGGTGTCTTTTATACAGGTGACTAGTTAAGACCGGTGTCCTTAATGAGGGTGACTAATTGAGTAGAAGTGTCTAACCACTCTGTGGGAGCCAGAACTCTTAATGGTTGGTAGGGGTTCAAAAACTTATTTCACTCAATGAAATGCAAATCAGTTGCTATCTTTTATTTAAGGTTATTTTTTCGATTTTCCTTTTGATGTGCTATCTGCCACTGTTAAAATAAACCTACCATTGAAATGATACTGTTCTGAGACTTTTCATTTCTTTGTCATTGGTCAAACTTACAAAATCAGTGAGGGGTCAAATAATGTTTTTCTCCACTGTATATGATGGGTGAGATTATATATTATACCGTGACAGGCACAGCTATTATCTTGTTTTATCTGATGGGTGATATTATATATTATAATGTGACAGGCAAAGCTCCTATCATGTATTACCGGTATATGATGGGTGAAGCTCCTATCATGTATTATATGATGGGTGATATTATAATGTGACAGGCACAGCTCCTATCATGCATTATATGACGGGTGATATTATATATTATAATGTGACAGGCACAGCTCATATCATGTATTATATGATGGGTGATATTATATATTATAATGTGACAGGCACAGCTCCTATCATGCATTATATGACGGGTGATATTATATATTATAATGTGACAGGCACAGCTCCTATCATGTATTATATGACGGGTGATATCATATATTATAACGTGACAGGCACAGCTCCTATCCTATCATGCATTATATGACGGGTGATATTATATATTATAATGTGACAGGCACAGCTCCTATCATGCATTATATGATGGGTGATATTATATATTATAATGTGACAGGCACAGCTCCTATCATGCATTATATGATGGGTGATATTATATATTATAATGTGACAGGCACAGCTGCTGATAATATGCATTAACAGTATATTGCATTATAATATATATTGCCCCCGGGGCTGTACGGGACCCACCTGCAGGCCACCGTTCTCCGCCACATTCCGCCGCTGCTCCAGTCTCTCGGCTCCCCATCTGCCCGCCCGGCGCCCGCACCTCCCGGATTCTCTATCACGGATACGCCACCGCGCATGCGCGTTACGCACATCAGCTGGAGCGGCACTGCGCATGCGCTGGGCTCAGCACACCGGGAGGGCGGGGCGGGGAGATTAGAGTGTGTGCGCTGCAGCCAGCCCTGTGCTGATCTCACTATGGGAGAAGAAGGCTGGCCTGGAATACTGACTATATTATATGATAGCCGTCATGTGCCAATACCAGGCTGCCCATTACTCCTCACTGACACACTGCTCATTGGCAGCTCACTGACATGTCCCTGACAAACTGCTCACTGAGATCTCATTGACACCCTGCCCACTGACCAGGGCAGTTTCTAGGCTAAATTTCACCCAGTTCGAGAGTCAAAAAATTGCCCCCCCCCCCCCCCCCAATCAAAGCTGCTAAGTGAAATCATGTCAAAAGGCTTCTTGAAACCAACTCACCATTTTTATTTTATTTTTAATTTTTTTACTCTGCGTCTGACCACCTGCCCAGGGAAAAAAAGAGTGACCCCCTCCGCCCCCTAGCCAGGGAGTCACAGTATGGTGGTCTGACCACCTGTCCAGGGAAAAAAAGTGTGACCCTCTCCCCCCCTAGCCAGGGAGTCACAGTCAGACCATGGTGGTTTGACCGTCAGACCACCATGGTCTGACTTTGACTCCCTGGCTGTGGGTGGTAGGGGGGGTGCTCTTTTTGCCCTGGGCTGGTGGTCAGAGCCCACCATGGTCTGACTGTGACTCCCTGGCTGGGGAAGGGGGGTACTCTTTTTGCCCTGGGCTGGTTGGTGGTCAGACTCTGACCACCAGCCCAGGGCAAAAAGAGTGCCCCCCTACCCCCAGCCAGGGAGTCACACTGTTAGACCATCACCATGGTGGGTTCTGACCACCAGCCCAGGGCAAAAAGAGCGCCCCCCTCCCCCAGCAGCCACATCAGAAAGAGAGAGGCAGTGCTGTACATAGACTGCCTGCCTTACTGCCTACTTACCATGAGGTCCATCTCATGGCAGGTGGAACTGGAAGAAGGCGCCGGGCCAGGAACGGTGGGGGTCCGGGCAGGGGACCATGGAGGTGCTAGCGGGCAGCGGCAGCAAGGGCCAAGGCACCCGCTAGCAGCAGTGGCAGCGAGGAGCCCGAGTCCAACTGGCCAAAAAGACTCCACCTTCTGGGGCTGGGCTCCGCCGCACACTGCTGCTGCACACAGGGGTGAGATTTTCTCTGGCGCCTATGGGAGTGGTTAAATTAACCGCGCCCAACCACATAACCACACCCATGTCCTGCCTAATCACACCCACACCTTCCACCTCTTTACGCATGCATGTGGTACCCCATTCCTACCCCTCTTCCATGGGCTTGCTCCTGGCTGGCTTTGACTGCCTGGCAGTCTGCTAGTCTCTGGACTGACTCAGGTTGAGAGGCTCTGCGAGTGCGACGCAGTCACACACTGCGTATTTATGGCTGCCTGCGGCCACCGTACTCTCGCTCGCTGTCGTTGGCTCCTCCCCCCGCCAAGCCCAAGCGTGAGGTGGGCTGCCTGTATCTTTCCCGTTGCGCCGCGCAGCCTGCCAGTGTTGCCAACCTTTCACGTTATTTTTTACTGACAAATACCTAAACATTTACTGACAAAAGATTATTTTTACTGACAAAATTTCCCCACTAAATGCACATAAGAGACAGCGTTTCACCAGTAAATGCACATAATAAGAGACCGCTTTTCACCAGTAAATGCACATAAGAGACCGCTTTTCACCAGTAAATGCACATAAGAGACCGCTTTTCACCAGTAAATGCACATAAGAGACAGCTTTTCACCAGTAAATGCACATAATAAGAGACTGCTTTTTACCAGTAAATGCACATAATAAGAGACAGCTTTTCACCAGTAAATGCACATAATAAGAGACAGCTTTTCACCAGTAAATGCACATAATGACAAACAGCCAGTTTCCCCAGTACATGTAGCCAGCCTGGACCCCCATTAGGCAGTGAGTGACAGGGAGCCCCTTTAGGCAGTGAGTGACAGGGAGCCCCTTTAGGCAGTGAGTGACAGGGAGCCCCTTTAGGCAGTGAGTGACAGGGAGCCCCTTTAGGCAGTGAGTGACAGGGAGCCCCTTTAGGCAGTGAGTGACAGGGAGCCCCTTTAGGCAGTGAGTGACAGGGAGCCCCTTTAGGCAGTGAGTGACAGGGAGCCCCTTTAGGAAGTGAGTGACAGGGAGCCCCTTTAGGAAGTGAGTGACAGGGAGCCCCTTTAGGAAGTGAGTGAGTGACAGGGAGCCCCTTTAGGAAGTGAGTGAGTGACAGGGAGCCCCTTTAGGAAGTGAGTGAGTGACAGGGAGCCCCTTTAGGAAGTGAGTGAGTGACAGGGAGCCCCTTTAGGAAGTGAGTGAGTGACAGGGAGCCCCTTTAGGAAGTGAGTGACAGGGAGCCCCTTTAGGAAGTGAGTGACAGGGAGTACCTTTAGGAAGTGAGTGACAGGGAGCCCCTTTAGGAAGTGAGTGACAGGGAGCCCCTTTAGGAAGTGAGTGACAGGGAGTACCTTTAGGAAGTGAGTGACAGGGAGCCCCTTTAGGAAGTGAGTGACAGGGAGTACCTTTAGGAAGTGAGTGACAGGGAGCCCCTTTAGGAAGTGAGTGACAGGGAGTACCTTTAGGAAGTGAGTGACAGGGAGCCCCTTTAGGAAGTGAGTGACAGGGAGTACCTTTAGGAAGTGAGTGACAGGGAGCCCCTTTAGGAAGTGAGTGACAGGGAGCCCCTTTAGGAAGTGAGTGACAGGGAGTACCTTCAGGAAGTGAGTGACAGGGAGTACCTTTAGGAAGTGAGTGACAGGGAGCCCCTTTAGGAAGTGAGTGACAGGGAGCCCGTTTGAGCAGTAAGTGACAGGGAGCCCCCAGCCGCCGCTCCCGCTCCCCCCTTACCTTGCAGACCTCAGGATCAGCGGCGACCCGACCAGTACCGGCGGGCGCCGGACGCAACCGCTCTATATGCGGAAGTGATGTCACTTCCGCATAGTGCGGGCGCTGGGTCCTAGCGCCCGCACGATTGGTCGCCGCCTGATCGAGGTCTGAGTGAGGCGCCAGGAGGGAGGGAGGGGGAGCAGTGGCGGCGGCCACAGGGACGGCCTGGCGCCCCCCAATCTGTCACTCATCGGCGCCCCGTTCAGCAGAACCGGCTGAACGGGGCAAGAAACGGCCCTGTCACTGACATCTCACTGACACCCTGCTCACTGACATTTCACTTACACACTGCTCACTGACACCCTGCTCACTGACATTTCACTTACACACTGCTCACTGACACTCTGCTCACTGACACTCCCTCACTGACATCTCACTGGCACACTGCTCACTGACATCACTGACACTCTTCACTGACATTTCCCTGACAAACTGCTCACTGACATCTCATTGACACCCTGCTCACTGACATCTCACTGGCACACTGCTCATTGACAACTCACTGACACATTCCGCCCTTACACACTGCTTACTGACATTTCACTGACACACTGTTCACTGACATCTCACTGACACACTGCTCACTGACATCTCCCTGACATACTGCTCACTGCCCACTGACACTCCCCCTCACTGACATCTCACTGGCACACTGCTCATTGACAACTCACTGACACATTCCTCAATGACACACTGCTCACTGACCGCTCACCATAACACTCCTCACTGTCACACTGCTTACTGACATCTCACTGACACCCTTCTCACTGACAACTTATTGACACTGCTCGCTGACACCCTGCTCACTGACACACTGCCCACTGACACTCTCCCTCACTGACAAACTGCTCACTGAGATCTCACTGACACTCTTCTCACTGACAACTTATTGACACTGCTCACTGACACCCTGCTCACTGACATTTCACTTACACACTGCTCACTGACACACTGCCCACTGACACTCTCCCTCACTGACATCTCACTGGCACACTGCTCATTGACAACTCACTGACACATTCCTCACTGACACACTCCTCACTGTCACACTGCTTACTGACATCTCACTGACAGTTTCCTGGGTGACAGACTCCTCAGTGACAGATTGCTGAAGCCTCGTACACATGCTTGACTAAAGTCAGCTGGGGCAGCCGATAACGACCAACCTCAGATGATAATCAGACGTGTGTACAGAGGAGCCCCAATCCCGGCCCGGGACGCCCAAACAATCCGCCTGGCGGTTCAACTCACCCCCAGAAACCTCCAACTTCATTGTGCACCCCATTAAGACGCTCCCTCGTCCCTCCGCCCCCCGCAGAGCAACACACAGGGCCTGTGTGTTCGGGGCCCATACACTGATTAAGATGTTTGTACAAGAATCAATACCACTTCCATTATACTATGATCTAAGGGCTTATTCACACCAAGGGCGCTTTTGGCTTTTTCTAATAGCGCTTGTGCAATGATTCCCTATGAGAGTTCACATCTGAGCGGTTCCATTCCGGTCCGCTCCCCCAAAGCGCTGCCTGTACCATTTTTGGGGCAATTTGCCTATAATGGAAGGTATAGGGAAATCGCAAAACGCTTGAAAAAGTGCTCTGTACAGCGATTTCCCCAGCGTTTTTAAGAATAAATACATTGTATTTATTCTTTTCCGGGTCAAAGAGTTCACTTCCTGACTGACGCCACGAAGTGAAAAAACAAATCGCTCAGCAAAAGCGCTTAGAAATGAGCTTTACAAAAAAATCGCAACACGCAGGTAAGCGCTAAAAATAATCGCGCACAAAATCGCAAAACGCTGGCGTCAGCAATTGCGATTTTACATTTGAACAAGGACTTAGGGCCCTTTTCCACTACGGCGTTTGCGATGGCTGAATCGCAAAACCGCAAACCGCTAGTGATTTTTCAAATCTCTAGTTTGATTTTAACATAGGAATCGCGGTAGGTCATTTCCACTACCGCGATTCATTTTTTACCCGATCGCGCGGCGGAGCGATTATTGCCGCAATTTTGCTATGCAGTGCATAGCATAGAGAAATCGCGATCGCAAACGTCGGAAAATCGCCGCAAAATTTTGGGCATTTGCTGAATCGCAATCACTAGCGTTCAGCGCGAACGCTAGTGATTGCAAGTGGAAAAGGGGTCTTAGTGATCATGCCCACCATCATCAGCTTGGTGGAGAGGGGGGTTGGGATCAACGATTTCGGTGTGTGGAGCTCTGATCAAACATCTTCATGGACTATCCGGAATGTAAATCAGACATACTGTAGGTCAGGGCCCTCTGGCGCGTTTTCAAACGTAATTTGCGCTTTTGAGGAATCACTGGCAATTCCCAAAGTGCTTGGCTTATGAAAGCCTTTGGCCAGGATTACACTACAGCGATTTGCTGAAATCGCAATTCCCCGAAATCAATCCAGAAATCCCTGTTTGTGGTGACAAAATGCGAGTGTTTAATGTTTTAGAGTGATTTGAGATGTCTAGTGCGAGTGCTGTATTTACAGCGCAGGAGATTTGGGCGCAGCGGGCGCCACCATAGACAGTAATAGGAATTACGGCATAGCAGGCACAGTGAGTAACTTCGGCGCTGTCAGAAGACAAAGCTGAAGTTCTTTTAAAGCACTGTAATTCACCTCCAGCAATAGCTGGAAGCCGAATCACACCGTTCCCCACCATCCACGTGGACCTGGAGGGGGAATAGTTATTAACGCCGCCGACACTTGTGCAGCAGCAGGATAAGCCATATACCAGCTGTATCCTGCGCCCAAGTCTCCCGGCGGCGAGTTCTCTCATATGAGTCTAGTGGGTCTCAGCCCATAGTCTGATCAGTGTATAGCCACCTGCACACTACAGCTGACTGCATTCCAGCTGTGGACAAACAGTGATTTACAGCTCTGAATTCTTAACCCTTACACCAAGAACAAAAATGAGATAGAGAATGGCTGAGTTCTAAGTAGGATTAGGACTATGGGCTTGATTCACAAAGCGGTGGTAACCTACTTAGCACGTCTAAAGTCTTTAGACGTGCTAACCAGGGTGCTAAGTAGGTTAGCATCGGATTTCTCAATCAGATCGCGCACTAAGTACCGCGCGCAAAGTCCCATAGGCTTTAATGGGCACTTCGCGCAGAGTGCCATGCAGAGTGCAGTGCACGCGCGATGCGTTTTGCGCGCAAATTAGTGTGCGAAAAGCTCTTTTAGATATGCTAACAGTTAGCACCGCTTTGTGAATCAAGCCCTATCTATTTATGTGTTGCGTTTATCTCATGTTACATATTACTTCAGATACCCTTTAATTGGAGGTGATGCAATTAGAGGTATTAAGATGCCCACACATCAGATGATGTATGGGCAGATTGATCAAGAGACGGATCTCCCTCTGATTGAATCTGATCGGAGAGTGATCTGTTGGCTGCCCATACACCACAGACCGATTCCCGATTCATTTCAGCATGAAATCTCTCGGGAATCGGCTTTGTGACGCCGCATCCGCCATCTCGACGCTCTCTCACCCGCTCTGTACCCCCAATGTAAATGCCTTTACTGCAAACAGATTGTGAATCAATTTCAGCATGAAACCGATTACAATCTGTGAAGCTGCCGCCCCCCCCCCCCCCCGCATACATTACCTGCTCCGGCCGGCGCAACTCCCCCGGTCTCCGCTGTCCCTTCTCCGTGCTCGGCTCCTTCAGCTTCACTGAACTTCCTGCCGGGGAAGTTTAGACAGTAGAGGGCGCTCTACTGTTCAAACTTCCTGCCGGGACAGGAAGTTCAGTGAAGCTGGAGGAGCCGAGCACGGAGAAGTGACAGCGGAGACCAGGGAACTCGCGCCGGCCGGAGCAGGTAATGTATTGCCGCTAGCGTCGGTCATCGGGCATTCGAACGCCGCTCTCGACGCACTCCCGACACGCCGGCGATCGAGGAAAATCTTCTGCACGGACGGATTGGTGGGAATCGACGGGAACGATTGATTTCGGACGGAAATCGATCGTTCTGTCAGCGTTTGCGAAACGATTTCACAGCAGATTCGATCACAGTGTATATCGGCAGGAAAATCGTTAGGTGTATGGGCTCCTTTAGAGCGTTTTCGATTTCCTTTTAAGCACTGGCGATTTTTATAAGCGCTTTAAAAACGCTTGTGCAATGTAGCTCGGGGTGAGTGTTCTCACATGAGCGATGAGCTTTCTTTCCGGGCGCAAAAGTGGCTCCAGCACCATTTCCTGAGCGGTTTGCGTATGGGGAAATCACAAAGCGCTTTGAAAAGTGATTTGGTGAGCACTTTTAAAAAAAATATATCTATTGTAATTTCTTAGTTCCAGGTCAAAGAGTTCACTTCCTGATTGTCTTCAAGAAGGAAAAATAAAACAAAGCGCAAATCGATCTGAAAGCACAGGGAAAAGCGCTTACAAAAGCGCTCAGCGCTTGCGATTTATAATCTGAACAAGGCCTAACACATTATAAAAGGCCAGGACTCCAGAGGCTGGTTTCTCACAGAGTCCTGCGTCTGTGTCGCACTGGTATCGTCACGCATCAGAGCTGTTATACAAAAGACTTGCCTGAGTGAGAAACTGATCTCCCGTGATTGTGCAATGCTGAAACTTCATCCTGCAGTAAAAACGATTGTTCACTAATTGCACCACCTTTCAGACTAGACATCGTTCAGGTAGAAAGCTGATCACACGGTGCCAGAAATCCCCACAGCCGCAGTGATTTACAGACTTTATTTATGACGTTAGCCTAGGGCAGGCTGCAGGACACCTGAAGTGACAGAGATATGGAGGCTGCCATGTTTGTTTACTTTTAAGCAATACCAGTTGCCTGGCTGTCCTGCTGATCCTCTACCTCTAATACGGTACTATTAGCCATAGACCCTGAACAAGCATGCAGGAGATCAGGTGTGACTGGATTAACTGCATGCTTGTCTTAGGGGTGTGAATCAGACACTACTGCAGCCAAATAGGTTGCAGGACAGCGAGGCAACTGGTATTGTTTAATAGGAAATACATATGGCAGCCTCCATATCCTTCTCACTTCAGGTGTGCTATAATGGAAGATGGTGCTATATACGTACTAAATAATAATGTGACTTAACCATGTGGTTTGGATTTAAAGGGAATCTGAAGTGATAATTAACTTATGATATAATGAACTGTATGTGTAGTACAGCTAAGAAACAGAGCATTTGTAGCACAGATATGAGTCTCCTACTGTTTTCCAGTACAGGAAGAGTTAAAAAACTTGTTATCTCGTTAGGCTGCTTTCACAGTAAGACGTTACAGGCGCATGTTAGTGCAGCCTGTAACGCAGCCCACCGCACTGTAATGAAAAATCAATGGGCTGTTCACAGTGCCCACGTTGTAACGCAGGACGTCAGTTGAATGTGCCGCATGCTACGGCGTTATGCGCGGCTAAGCCGCGTTAGACTGTGCGCACATGCTCAGTAGTGTTGGAGGAGGAGGTCTTCCCTCCTCCTCCTCGGCCAGCCACATGGCTAATTAATATTCACTGCACGGTGTGACGTGCAGTGTTTACTTCCTGGAGTGCCGCTCTGTGCGGCGATTAGCTGGCAGGACCACGTGATGCCGCATGCGTCCAAGAGTATGCATCACGGCATCACAGGACGTGTGAAGAGCCATTTAAAGAGAGTCTGAAGCGAGAATAAATCTCGCTTCAGACCTCATAAATAGCAGGGGCATGTGTGCCCCTGCTAAAACGCCGCTATCCCGCGGCTTAACGGGGGTCCCTGATCCCCCAAATACCCTCGGTGCAGCGGGGGAGCGCTTCCTGGTTGGGGCAGGGCTAACCACCGCAGCCCTGCCCCACGTGCGTCTGTCAGCGCGTATCTCCGCCTCTCCCCCGCCCCTCTCAGCCTTCCTTCACTGAGAGGGGCGGGGGAGAGGCAGCGATGCGCCGCTGATAGACACGACTGGAGGCAGGGCTGCGGCGGTTAGCCCTGCCTCCAGGAGCGACCAAATGTACGACCAAGTCTTGCGGGGGGGGGGGATTTGGGGGTGAAGGGACCCCTGTTTAGCGGCGCGATAGCGGCGGTTTAGCAGGGGCACACATGCCCCTGCTAACTTTGAGCTCTGAAGCGAGATTTATTCTCGCTTCAGAGTCTCTTTAACGTGGCTCAATGTAACGTCCAGCTACAACGCCACTATGCGTTGCGTTAGGTGCACGTTATGCGACCTTAACGTAGCCCCTAACGCAACGTCTTAGTGGGAAAGTAGCCTTAAACTTGTTATACAGTGCTGTTTTCTGAAGTTCTTATCTAAACCTGTCTCTCACTGTTCCTTGGCTGTCTAAGGTTTTACTGCAGAAAAGTTCAAAGGGTCATTAGCTCTGCTCTGTTTCATCATTTACAATGCTGAGTAGTGTGTAAACTGCAAATATTAGAGAATGATGCAATGTTATTAAAAAAAAAAAAAAAACTATATAAATAAAAATATGCTCTTTGCCACTAATCTTCTATGAATTATCCTTCCTACACATACAATTCATTATACGTTTTTTTTTTTTTACGCTTCACTGTCACTTTAAAAACATGAACTAGAAATACTAGTTGCCGATTCTTGTGACCACAGAATGCAAAATATGATTCACTGCTGCCAATATTCTCACCAAGCATGAGATACTTGACTTATTTTACACCTTACAGCAGATACAGAAAAGAGTCAACACAGGGGCGTAACTAGAGGGGAGCAGACCCTGCGATCGCAGGGGGGCCCAGAGCTGGGAGGGGCCTCATCTACTAACCTTCCCTTCCTCCCATCCAGGGGACTATACTTCAGATCAGATGTTTTGTGGCTGCACTTGTTATGGGTGTGATGATGGCCATACTTGTTTTATGCCCCCTGTGAGATGGGCCCCCAGGCTGGGAGGGTCACCAGGGAGAGGAAGCCAATTTCAGCCCGAAATGGTTTGCATCGTCGATCAGGCATACTTTTGGTGGCACCGATTTTCATCCGATTATAATAATCGAATCAGATGGTCGATCGGAGTTTGG
Organism: Hyperolius riggenbachi; assembly: GCF_040937935.1. Taxonomy (NCBI): domain Eukaryota; kingdom Metazoa; phylum Chordata; class Amphibia; order Anura; family Hyperoliidae; genus Hyperolius; species Hyperolius riggenbachi. The sequence continues at coordinate 18,200,051 of NC_090654.1, read as the reverse complement.
AGAATCACCAGCCCCTTTAAAAAACACTTTGCAAGTGTAAAGGTGGCAACACACCATACAATTAAGGGCCCGTTTCCACTAGTGCGGTGCGAATCGCTGGGATTCCACCGCTGACAAAATCGCATGCGGATGCGATTCCGCATGCGATTTTTGCCACGGTTTCGCATAGGCAGGCTATCAGCGATTTTAACCATGTCACTGCCTGGCTCAATGTACATTCGTTTGAGTGCGATTTCGCACGCGAAATCGCGGCAAAAAACGCATGTGCGTTTTCCCCTATTAACCACTTCACCACTGAGGGGTTTTACCCCGAGCACCAGAGCAATTTTCACCTTTCAGCGCTCCTTCCATTCATTCGTCTATAACTTTCTTATTACTTATCGCAATGAAATGAACTATATCTTGTTTTTTCGCCACCAATTAGGCTTTCTTTAGGTGGGACATTATGCCAAGAATTATTTTTTTCTAAATGTATTTTAATGGGAAAATAGGAAAAATGTGGGGAAAAAAATAATTATTTTTCAGTTTTCGGCCATTATAGTTTTTAAATAATGCATGCTACTGTAATTAAAACCCATGAAACGTATTTGCCCTTTTGTCCCGGTTATAAAACCATTTAAATTATGTCCCTATCACAATGTTTGGCGCCAATATTTTATTTGGAAATAAAGGTGCATTTTTTTCATTTTTGCGTCCATCCCTAATTACAAGCCCATAGTTTATAAAGTAACAGTGTTATACCCTCTTGACATAAATATTTAAAAAGTTCAGTCCCTAAGGTAACTATTTATGTATTTTTTTTAATTGTAAATTTTTTAATTTTTTTTTAATTACAAAAAAAAAAAAATGGGGAGTGTGGGAGGTAATGAGTTAATTTTATGTGTAAAAGTCATTTATTTGTATGTGAAAAATGTGTAGGGTGTAGTTTACTATTTGGCCACAAGATGGCCACAGTAACTTTTTGTTTTAATGCGACCTCCAAGCTTCCTTCCGGAAGCTTGGAGGAAGAATAAGGAGGCTGGACACCTGAGTTTTTTCTCACAATGATCGCGCTGCCCATAGGAGAGCAGCTGATCATTGCGGGGCTTAGATCAACGAACGGGAATGGATTTTCCCGTTCATTGATCTCTGGGCGAGCGGGCGGCGGCGTGTTTACTAGCGGCGGGCGGCGTGTTTACGAGCGGGAGCGCGGGCAGCGTCGGGAACGCGGAAAGTACATGTTTCTCCGTCCCTGGTTTTTAAAGGATGGAAAAAGGGGCGGAGAAATACGTACGCGCGGGGGTAAAGTGGTTAAATACATTGCCTGCGAATCGCCTGCATTCCACATGCAGGCGAATTCTGCAGGCCCTACAGTGCAGAAAAATCCTGCACAGAAAAACGCACCATAAAACTGACAAGTGGAAACAGTCCCATCCACTTGTATTAGTTATGCGAATCCGCATGCAGACAACGCATGCGGATTCGCTCTAGTGGAAACGGGCCCTAAAAGATCCAATATTTCACCAATTCCCTAATTTCAATAAGCTGTACCAAGAAATCAAGAGCTTTTGTTTTTGATTGATAAATCCAATTGAATTTCCATTTTTTTATTGCAGATTGGACATGTTGTAAATTTCAGACCAACTTTATCAAGAATTGTATGGCATGTAATGGATTGACAATTACTTCATGTACAGTTCCAATAAAATTTTTTCTGAGCTTTCAATTATTTTATTCATGATTGGGGAAAAATTGAACATAAGTGTGTGGTACATTGGTCAGATTTTTGAATTGTTACAATCAGTCAGAAAAAATTGATTGCTATTCTTGAACTGGATATTAATAACCCTCCTGGCGGTAAGCCCGAGCTAAGCTCGGGCTATGCCGTGCAGGATTTTTCAGGCCCTGCCGGGCCGATTTGCACAATTTTTTTTTTTTTATATTACACACAGCTAGCACTTTGCTAGCTGCGTGCAGTGCCTGATCGCCGCCGCTCTGCGCTGATTCGCTACGCAATGCCACCCCCCCAGACCCCATGCGCAGTCTGGCCAATCAGTGCAAGGCAGCGCTGAGCGGTGGATCGGGACTCCATTTGAGGTCACGACGTCGGTGACGTCATCCCGCCCCGTCGTCATGGCGATGGGGGAAGCCCTAATGGAATTCCCTTTCAGAACGGGATTTCCGGACGGGCTTGATCACCGGAGGCGATCGAAGAGGGTGGATGCCGCTGCACAGCGGCTGTCATGTAGCTAGCGCTAGGCTAGCTACACGATTTAGAAAAAAAAAATAAAAAATTTAAAAGTGCTGCGCTGCCCCCTGGCGGTTTTATCCTGTTGCCGCCCGCGTCACGCCAATGGGCGTGGATGCGGCGGCAGCCCCAGGACCGCCTGACGGCAATTGGCTTTAAGTCCTGGGGCTGTTTTGCAGGAGATCGCGCATCTCCTGCTTGGTGGGCGGAGCGGAGTGGCGGTTGCCGCTCGGGAGACTGTTAGACGGCATAATCACCCTCTATTTACATGTACAGCGCTGCAATCAGCAGCAGCGCTGTACTGGGGGCATCCCTGTGACACGGCTGTGCCCTCCTGAGCAGCAGAGGTGATCGGCTGTCATAGGCTGAAGCCTATGACAGCTGATCACAGGGATTGGCTGGCGGGGGGAGGGAGGGGGGTTTACACTGAATTTAAATAAAAACATTTTTGAAAAAAAAATAAAAATCAAATAATCAAACATACAAACATTACGGGGGCAATCAGACCCCACCAACAGAGAGCTCTGTTGGTGGGGAGAAAAGGGGGGAGGGATCACTTGTGTGCTGAGTTGTGCGGCCCTGCAGCTTGGCCTTAAAGCTGCAGTGGCCATGTTAATGAAAAATTGCCTGGTCTTTAGGGGGGTTGAACACTGCGGTCCTCAAGGTTAATTGACCGCCAGGAGGGTTAAAAAATTTTATGGTGTGTGGCAGGGGCGTAACAATAGGGGAAGCAGCTCCTGCACCCGCGGGTGAGGGTCCTCAGGCCATTTTTGGGGGCAGGGTCACAGCATTAGGGGAGAGCTTTGCACATCGGCAGGGAGGGGGGACAGTCCCCCTCCCTCCCTCACCTCGGGCTCTTCCCTCCTGCATATATTACTGGCAGCAGCTCTACATACCTTTATTCACCACCAAAGCTTCCAATCTGTAAGTCTGTCACTCTACTTCCTGTTAAAACTCTTCCCTCATGCTGAGACCCCTCCTGCCCCCCCCCCCCCCCCCCAAAACAGCCCTGGGCGGGCCCCAGGGGGGGGGGGGGGGGCGCTCAAATTCTTGCAGGGGGCCCGTTGACTTCTTGTTACGCCCCTGGTGTGTGGCCATCTTTAGTCTATCTATGGCATTGAGCCTACTAGAGTGATTGTGTTTGAAAATCGCAAACGCAGGACTTGCAGCATTGTGTGCACGTTTTGGCTCCAATACATAGTATGCAAGTTACCTTATTCTCCAAAGAACGCAGCGTAAATCACCAACAAAACGCTGACACAAAGCACTAGCGTTTTGCCATTTCTAGTTTGCAGCAGCCTTAGATCTGATTGGACGTCACAAGTATTTTGGGGTGAGAGGGGGAATCCTCAAGGCTGCTTTCACAGTGGGACATTACAGGCGCACGTTAGAGCAGCCTGTAACGCACCCCACGGCAATGAAAAATCAATGGGCTGTTCACAGTGCCCAGGTTGCGTTACAGTGTAATGCTGCGCCATAATATAACATACTGCATGCAGTACTTTGTTAGCGGCAGAGCTTAGACTGTTTGCACATGCTCAGTAACGTTGGGGAGGAGCGGAGAGCGGCCAGGCACATGGCTAATTATTATTCACTGCACTCAGTGACGTGCAGTGTTTACTTCCTGGAGCGGCCGCTCTGTGCGGCGATTGGCCGGCGGGACCACGTGATGCCGCATGCGTCCAAGAGTGCGCATCACGGACGCCAGAGTGAGCTGCACAACGCGGCTCACTCCGACGTCCAAAGCAGGGAGCACCAGGCGTTGCATTAGGGGCACGTTATGCGACCATAACGTCCCCTAAAACGCAACGTCCTGGTGTGAAACCAGCCTTAAACATCTTTGTGATTTTTTTTTATATTTCACCTCTGATCTATTGCTAAATTCTCTTCCGTCTTTTACATTAGAGGGTCAGCGCTGGGGGGGTTCCCATTGCATGTGTCACTTGTCCCAATATTGCCATGCACACAATCCAGCAAATCAGCCCTACATCCTGCAGCATGTCTGACCGATACATGCACCAATTCTGGCCCGCAAATGGTCGCATCATCGATCGGGCATGTTCGTGGTGAAACAGATTTTCATCCGATTCGATAGTTATCGAATCAGATGGTTGAAGGGCCAAGTTCACGCCTGGCCACCTTTACTGCGGCATAGTAAGGGTTAACGAGCATTTAATGCTATACAGTTATGGTTTGACCTTCAGTTTATCAGCTCTTAGCAGTGGCAGTAAACTGCATATCTGTAGGAGTGTTTATGAATTTCACCATTCAAGTCTCCAAGGCTACTGCTCTCTACTTGAATTTTTTTTTTCTTTTCTATAGAGAATGGGTGTTGTACTGATGAAGGTGGAGCAGCTACAATAAAAATTTCCCATTCTACTCCAGCAGATCAGTACCGCTGTAGAAACTGGGGATAATTTGATAAAATGGTACAGAAAAGACTTTCACTTAGGCCTAGTGCACACCAGAGCAGTTCGGCTGCGTTTTGCGATCCGCTTGCGGCTGCGGATACGCTTGGGTAATGTATTTCAATGGGCTGGTGCACACCAGAGCGGGAGGCGTTTTGCAGAAACGCATACTCCCGGGCTGCTGCAGATTTTGGATTGCGGATGCATTTCTGCCTCAATGTTAAGTATAGGAAAAACGCAAACCGCTCTGAAAAACGGCACTTCAGAGCTGTTCTCCAGGCGTTTTTTGTTACAGAAGCTGTTCAGTAACAGCTTTACTGTAACAATATATATAATCTACTACACCAAAACCGCTACACAAAACTGCAAAATGCTAGGAGAAACGCTACTGAAAAATAAGAAAAAGCGTTTCAAAATCTGCTAGCATTTTGCGGATCTGCTAGCGGTTTTTGGTGTGCACCAGGCCTTAGAATGGAATCTTTCAGAAATCAGTTATATGCCAAATGTTTCCCAAACAGTTTCAGGCCCGGAACGCACTACAAAGCGCAATCGCTTGCATTTTAAATGAGCAGTTTGTAAGCAATTTCATGCGATTTTGGTATTGTTTTTAAAAAATGTCAGCTTTTTGCCAGCCATTATGTAGCGATTAGCATTTTTAATTCTGATTGGTCCTTTCAATTAATTTTTTTACAGTGTGCAGTAATGCAAAACCGCTAGCAAAATCGCTCTGTGTAGGTTTTGAGAGCGATTACGCAGCGTTTATAGAGACTTTACATTGCAGGAATGCTAACCGCTAAAAATGCTGCATGTCCTGCGTTTTGGTAATCGCAATCGCTCCAGTGGAATTTGGCTTATCCATTAACATTAGCTGAGCGTTTAGGGAAATCGCTCTAGTGGGTTCCAGCCCTCAGACTGGATTCACAGGCGCAGGTGCATAAGGCTCTTGTTATAATGACTGTAAACTACAATGGAGGCTGGGCATAGACCAGGCATGGGCAAACTCAGCTCTCCAGCTGTTACAGAACTACAATTCCCACAATGCATTTGCCTTTATGAGTCATGACTGTGGCTGTAAGACTCCTGCAATGCATTGTGGGACTTGTAGTTCCTTAACAGCTGGTGGGCCAAGTTTGCCCATGCCTGGCATAGACTAATACAAAGCCTGCATGCAGCGAGTTAAGGTAGCCATAGAGAGAGTGTTCGCACATGTGCAGTACAGAGCCGCCTGTCTTCAAGAGCACTCAAGCCTCCCGCATGGTGGCACAGAGCAAAATTCAACCAATTGGTGGAATACTGCTGCCAGCGCTGAAACGCATGAACCGGGATGAGAACAAGAAAGCTCTATAGGACCCAGAGACTTCCCTCTCCTTAGGTGTTTTTTTTATTTACATTGACTGAGTATATTTCGATTTAAGTATTTATATAGCACCAACATATTCTGCAGCACTGTACAGAGTATATATTGTGTATATTCTGTAGCTTGTGCACTCTTTCATTTGATGCCTGGATCGCCATTCTACACCAAATAGTTTTCGATTTCAATTTAAAAATCGTGGCTATGTTATAACGTCTGGGTCACCCGTCTTCTCTGTTAGAGAAGTGCATCACTGAATGAAGCAGGAAGAGGAAGTGACACGCATGGCCATTGCAAGAGGCTCCTCCAGAGGGGTCATAGCACGACTGGCTTAAAGGCATACCCATGAGAGGTGCTCGGAGTCCCTTTAAATGGTATTACATTTGTCAGTTTCTATAAGTCTCTCCCCTTCAGGGCTGGTTCAGACGGACGTTTGCAGAGCGTTTACCGCCAGCGTTCGGGGCTTGGGGTTAAACGCTCCCATTCAAGTGAATGGGAGCGTTTGTACCAAGCTTTCAAGCGCGTTTACACGAACGTGGCGTTCAGGTCCCGATTTTCCCCTGGCGTTCAAGGAGCCCCTGAAAGCTACATGTAGCTTCCAGGGGTGGTTAACCGCGACAGCTAATGTCCCCCTAGGGGAAGAAAAATGCGACTGCATCCGCTGCTGAGAACCCGCCGCTGCTGCGCCAACGAACGCGACGCCTCCAAACGTCCGTCTGAACCAGCCTTAACACTATAGATTTTACTTAGGGTGAACTGAATGTAGGAAGGGACAGAAACCGTATTCCGATCTGCCACTGACCACAGCAAATCCCAACCACGTGTCTGTAAATAGTAGCTAGAAGGGAAACAAAATTGTCACTACAATAGCCTGCCCCATAGAGCCACATCAATCCATGCCATGCACTGATGAGGACTAACCAATCCCAAACAGTCTGTATGCATGTTGGATTAGTGTAGCTGTGTAATATTAACAAGCTGACACATCATTGCATTCCAGTGAATTTGGAGGTGTGGCTAGCTTTCAAGAACAAATGGATGATTTGCATATTCAGCAGTGATGCATTGTGGGAGATCTCATATTCTCACTCCAATCTGAATAATCGTAGATACCTTCAGCAAACTTCTAAGATTCACAAAATAAAAACACAGCAACTCATCTGTTCTTTTTATTCCCAAAATAAATATATCTTTGTGGTTCAGTTCAGAGATCCAGTTCAATCTTCACATCCATCTTATTCTGATAGGGCGCCAGTAGAGGGAGCACCTCCTCAGTCAGGAACTTCACAGTCTGCGGAGAGAGGAAGATGTACAGCGTCAATCCGAGGCCGCTATCCACCATAGAGCTCTTATCAGGACACAACACAAGCAAGAGCATCCTTCATGGCAGTTGCTCAACCCGAAGTGACATGTGACCTGATGAGACAGACGTGTATGTACAGTGCCTAGCACACAAATAACTATGCTGTGTTCCTTTTTTTCTTTCTCTGCCTGAAAAAGTTAAATATCAGGTATGTAAGTGGCTGACTCAGTCCTGACTCAGACAGGAAGTGACTACAGTGTGACCCTCACTGATAAGGAATTCCCCTTTTTATCTCTTTCTTACATAAGACGACATTTTCTGCTAGGAAAGTGTTTTATAGTTGGAATTTCTTATCAGTGAGGGTCCCACTGCAGTCACTTCCTGTCCGAGTCAGGACTGAGTCAGCCACTTACATACCTGATATTTAACTCTTTCAAGCAGTGAAAGTAAAAAAAAAAAAAAAAAAAGGAACACAGCCTAGTTATTTGTGTGCTAGGCACTGTACATACCAGTCTATCTCATTTCACATGTCACTTCGGGTATCTTTTAAAAGGTGGCCATAAATCACTCGATTGACCGTTACATGGTCCATCGGTCAATCCTGTACTATGTTGCAGCACAGATTCTCTTCCAATTCAACTCATTTATTGAATTGGAAGGCCGATTGGGCCACAATAGCGAGTAATGTATGGGGCACTGTAACCCTCTGCACTCAAAAACACACAGCAATCAGCATCTGTGGTAGCAACAAAAACACCTAGGTGGCAAAATTGTACTTCGTAGCAAAAATAGAGTATATTCGCTTCTAAAACTGATTGCATGCAACAGCATTCTGTACTGGACCATCTCATCAGCACTGAGGCTCACTTGTAGAAAGGGTCCCTACTCTACCTGTACAGCCTTTCCGAAACTGAGTGCATGTTACATCATTCTGTATTGGACTATCTCACCAGCACTGAGGTTCCCTCGTAAAAAGGGTCCCTACGCTACCTGTACAGCCTTTAGTTAGCAAGCATTCCATGCTCTATGAACCCCTAAGATTCACGCTGAGGCATCCGATGTCTTTTTTTCAACCAAACGAAGGGTCCTGTCACAACAGGTTTTTTTTGGATCCTTTTTGAAACAAACGCTCCCACTGACTTGCATTAAAATCGCAGTTAAATAGCTGGCGCTTTGCTGTGGATTTTAAAGGGAACCTGAAGTGAGTAAAATTATTTAAAATAAACGCATGATGTAGCTGCAAATGAATATTACGGTACATACTAACGTCACTGTCAGTTCCTCTCAGAAGCTCACCATTTTCTTCTTACAGTGATCCCTTCCAGTTCTGACAATATTTTGTCAGAACTGAAATATACCAGTTGCTGTCAGTTATATATCAGCAGCTGTCAGTTACAACTGAATGTGCAAGGTCATGTCCATGTTTCCCTATGGCTCAAGTGGGTGATATTACACATGGGGTAATGGCCATTTTTCAAAATGGAGGATGGAGAATTCCATTGATCACAGTGGACAAATTGGATGCAGGAGAGAAGAAAGAGATGAGTAGTAGACTACACAGGAGGTAAGTATGACCTGTGTATGGTTATTTTAAATTTTTATTTTCAGTTCAGGTTCTCTTTATTGCAAGGCAATGAGAAAAAAAAAAATACAAAAAGCGCTTTGCAGTGTGTCTCCAGCCGAACTATGCAATCATGAATAGGACGGTCACACAGCTGGCAAATTTCAGGTCACAAAATGGAAATCGCTTCCATAAGTGGAAAAAAAAAAAAAAACAAAAAAAAAAAAAACGCAGCTTAGCGTATTGGTACCATTATAAATCTCAGGACACTCTTCTGATGCTCTGCTTAGCACCAACATCGTAAACAGCCCACTAGCTACAGAGTACACCAGATGGTAGCGCCACAGCTGCTTTTACTGGCTCCATTACACAAACACACTGCCAATAACCGGCAGAGCTGGCAGTTAGAAGTCTCACCTGTTGAGGTGCACGGCCGATAAAAGACTTGGGGTCAAGCAGCTGATCCAGCTGGGAGTGGATGGGGGTGAAATACGGGTCCGATCGGATTCTCTGGATCAGGTCGTTGTCTCCGCCCTCCTGTTTGACCACAGAGGCAGCCTGCTGAGAGAGCACTCTGATTCGCTCGTGGCAGTCCTAAAACACAAGAGAGATGTCAGTGGAGAAAAGGAAATACAGCAAAGAAAGAAAAAGTGGACCTGAACTCTTGCACAGGACAGAAGGAAACAGAAAGAAATGCCCCCCCCCCCCCCCCCCGTGTGTATTTAGAGAGTTTAGCCTGTCTAATTACCCCTCATATGTGACTAATCACAAGTGTAATTTGATCTCTCAGCTGTGTCCGCGCAGGAATCTTGGCTGCCTCGCCAAAGCAGCTAATTTGTAAACACGGGATGTTAACCCTATGTCTGCTTCCATTAAAGCAGGAAGTAGACACACTGCAGATTTATTGCAGGTTGTGTATCAGCTGTAACAAAAATATTTTTCTGTAAAGGTTATTGTGCTGTTGCTTATCTCTTAGAGCAGAGAGGAAGTTCTGAGTTCAGGTCCGCTTTAACCACAAATTAGACTCTGTCCAATTTTTGTGTTTTTAAAAAGTGATAATTAAAACATTACGATCCCTCCCGGTATGCGTGTGAAAAGCCCCACAATGAGGAATGTAGAGGCACATACAGGTGTGCACGCCATGTTTCCAGCCGTCGTGCATTTATCCCGGGAGGCAGCAGAGCAAGGAGAAGGGTGGAAGAGTCAGAGGGGCAGCGTCCCTCACAGAACTACATATTCCATCTACGCTATAATAACCATTTCCAAGCTGTCCGCTGTATAAGGCGTGTCTGTCCCAGACACGCCCCCATGCCCTGCTGTGATTGGATGGCACTCTGAACAGAGATGGTACATATATTCCTGTCCTGCGCAGCGCACGCCAGCAGCTAGTACCATCAGCCATCCTTGCCTGTCATTGTCAATGTGAATGCCCCAGTATGTTGTCTGCATAACGAGATTCATCAGAGCCCCATATCTGCTGGGTTCCAGCGTGTAGCCTTGCCACCTTGCAGAAAAAGGCCTCTACCCGTTTTATATCGGATATAGAAAAGGCTGGTGCCATACTCTGCAAGGAAGCAGATCTATGCACCAGAACTCAGCTGATACAGGGGGGGGGGGGGGGGGATTTTTCCAATGAAGATGGATCAGGCCCTAGGCAATGTGACTGTGGGTACATGTAAAAGTGATGTGAAGGTACTCTGCAGGGAAATGAGGAGATTCTTCCTCTATTACACATTCTTCATGCACAATCTGAACATGGATCAGGCCCTAGGCAATGTGACTGTGGGTACATGTAAGAGTGATGTGCAGGTACTCTGCAGGGGAATGAGGGGATTCTTCCTCTATTACACATCTGAACATGGATCAGGCCCTAGGCAATGTGACTGTGGGTACATGTAAGAGTGATGTGCAGGTACTCTGCAGGGGAATGAGGGGATTCTTCCTCTATTACACATCTGAACATGGATCAGGCCCTAGGCAATGTGACTGTGGGTACATGTAAGAATGATGTGCAGGTACTCTGCAGGGGAATGAGGGGATTCTCTCTCTATTACACATCTGAACATGGATCAGGCCCTAGGCAATGTGACTGTGGGTACATGTAAGAATGAGGTGCAGGTACTCTGCAGGGGAACGAGAAGATTCTTCCTCTATTACACAATCTTCATGCACAATCTGAACATGGATCAGGCCCTAGGCAATGTGACTGTGGGTACATGCAAGAGTGATGTGCAGGTACTCTGCAGGGGAATGAGGAGATTCTTCCTCTATTACACAATCTTCATGCACAATCTGAACATGGATCAGGCCCTAGGCAATGTAAGTGTGGGTACATGTAAGAATGATGTGCAGGTACTCTGCAGGGGAATGAGGAGATTCTTCCTCTATTACACATTCTTCATGCACAATCTGAACCACATTTACAGATGATAGAAAACACCTCTGCGTTCACTGGGCCAGGTTTATCAAAGCATTACCAACAGTATTTTCTCCTTAAACAAAACAGACCTTACCTGCCTGTTCCCCCCACATTTCACCATTGCCATAATGACGTTCTCTGTGGCCATGAAGGGCAGCTCCTGACGGATTCTTCTTTCAATGACCTGAGCAAGAAGAGACATGAGCAGCTGTAATCCACACAATCTGACCATGACTGTATTATCAGTAATAACTGCAATACATTTATAGAGGTGCAAACCGTTTCTCATTGAATTTGGGCAGATGTCCTACAGAGTACGTATCAGATGGGACTGATAGATCAGACTGATATTGTACTATGTACTACTAACCTAACCCTGTTCTGGGAGCCTAACCTTAAAACCTCCACCTAATTGCCTAACCCTAATCATGGATCATCTATAACCACGAAATGCAATGCAGTAACCCCTTCAGCTTCTACCTGTGTCGGGCTCCCAAATGAGCAGTTTATGCGTAGCAGATTGCAACAGAGAATGACTGCAACATTTACCGGGCTGGCCAGCAGGGTATCAAAGCAGCCCAGGAAGATAGCAAGGATGCCCATGGCCTAAAGGGGGCTGGAGGAAGCCCCAGCTACATATAAATGCTTTGTGCTCACTGGATGCTGCATTTGCATACTCTCACCCATCCGCTGGTACTTTCGACGCTGTTTTCATCACTTGCACGGTCTCCGCTCGTCCGGGGAGAACAGGAAGCATGGGGTTTCCCGATTTTTTTTTTCTAACACAAATCCAACATCCCCCACCTGAATCCTACCCAACAGGGCGGATTCTCATTGATCCACATGAGCAAGTGAGAATTTTCTCTGTTGCAGGCGTATTCCCATTGTTTTTTTTTTTTTAGCAAACCAACAGAAAGCGTTAAAGTGAACCTCCGGACTAAAAATCTACTCAGAACTGAAAAGGCTTGGTGTTTAACAGTTTCACAGCATCAGAACTTTGTTTTTCTTACCAAAGCATCATTTTTAGCTAAGCTCCACCCATCAAAGAAAACTGTCCAGGCTTTTTTCCCCTGATGCTGTGCAGAGCATGATGGGATTTCCTATGTTGTTCTCGTTGCCTAGCAACTGGGAGGGACGATCAGCACACAGGACAGTTGGAACTGTGTCTCATGCTCCCTGTCACCTCCTTTCAACCAAAAAGATCGCTGCCCTCATGAAATCACAAACCTTTTCCTGTTCTTTCAAAACAGGGTGGGTAAGAGATTATATTACCTATCTAACTAATGTAACTTAATGACAGTATGTTTGTTTAGGCTGGAGTTCCTCTTTAAGCTTCCTGGTCACTGGGAAAAGCAGGGACGTGAAGAGCCAAGATATAACACCAAATCTCCATGGGACAGGTAGCGGTTTGCGTGTGGCAGGATGCCTAGTGGCAATGGACACTATCAGTTCCCATAGGATTGCCTTGCGTCCAGCTTTTTGAGTTGCGGCTGCGGAAAAATGTACTAGTGTCGCCATTTTGCAGTGCATCTGCATTCCATTTGACAGCATGAATGCATCATATTGATAACATAGGATGCATTTAACATTCATTTTTGCATTTAACTGCAGTCCATTAATCTGTTAACAGCCATAAAGGCGTTATATCACTTTAAGATAATGCAATATTTGGCTTGCTTTGATCTCTCTGTATACTAGCAGAAAACACAAAAACTGAAAGCAGAAGTCCTCTATTGTCGTCTCACACTGCCCCCTAGTGACAAGTGGCCATAAATACACATTACAGCGCTACTAATTCGAAGCTAGGAAATCTAACAAAGACATTTTTATTTTTTTTAAAGTGCTAAAATAAAATTGCCCTGGAGCACTTGCAAGCCTTTTAAAAAACTGGCTGCTAAAGTGTTAAACACACCGGACTCAATGTGAAAATACCAAAGGAATATCGATGCATTCCAATGAAATTGTCCATTGTCACAGAACACAACGCACACGCTCAGAAACGACTGAGTGGAGAGATAATCCTGCCTCGATTAAAGCGGGTAATTAATGCAGGTAATTCAACATCAGCCAATGTACAGTTTTATTCCACGCCGAGTAGAACAGGTGCAGGGGATGGATTGCAAATCTGATTTCTGTATTGCTGAGATATGAAGAGAGAAATACAATCTTCACCCACATCCGTGTCATCAGCACCGCTGTCACACGTTTCTTTATAGCTTACCTTCGGATAAACCACAAGCCCCTCAGTGACGTTCTGGAGAGTGCTGAGAACTATGTCTGCCGTCAGAAAGGCTTCCGCTAAACTCACTCGCCTGTAGAGGAAGAACAGCAGGTGATGAGACGCGCATACGCCAGGGGCACAATGGCCTCAATTCTGGTAGGGTTATCAAACAAATTACCTCATGTGAGGTAATTTACCTCATGAGGTAATGACATTTAGCAATTCTGGTAGGTTTTAAGGTGCCCATACACTCGTCAGATTGGCAGCAGATAGATAAGAAATGCATCTGATGATCTATCTGATGTGTTTTTAGAACATTTTTTACCAGGATAGAATTCCAATAGATTTCAGTTTGAAATCTATTGAAATTCGATCTGATGGCATTTTTTTGCCATCAGATTTCCATTAAGGCCAATGCAAACTGATAAGCAATCTCATCAGATTGACCTAAATTTTCCACCCTGCCAGTTCGATGGAAATCCATCGAAATCGATCGAAATCGGCCTTCGATCGGTCGATTGGCCAACCGATTTGCAATCGATCGACCGATCGATTGGGATCGATCGGTCAAAAAATCGGCTGAGTGTATGGGCCCCTTTAGTCATGTTTTACCTCACAAGGTAAAATGAGGCAATTCACCGAAAATGGCTATTCTCATGGAAATTAGGGGGCATGTTAGCACATAATTTACCGATTAGTTTAAGACCTGCCTGTACCTGGAGGTAAAGCCAATTTGTATGCATTTTCCAGTTTTTAGTTGAGTTAGTTCCTATTCAGGTTGTGTAATAGAAAAGAGTAGTGGAAATAAAACACACACACACAAAATATATATATATATATATATATATATATATATATATATTATATATATATTTATATTTTTTTTTTTTTTTTTTTTTTTTAAATAAGGGCTGCCTATAAATATATTTTTCATAGGTTGCTACATAATCAAATACACCTACACCCCCCCCCCCCTATCCTAACTTATGGAAGACAATTAAAGACTACTATTATTCATACCTCACTTTATGCGTTTACCTCATGTTATCCCTCATGTTCGGAAATGGAGAAAACAATTCAGAATTGCTATATAAAGAGGTAGATGCTTCATGAGGTATTTTACCTACAAAAAATATTTACCTCACACAGCTACCAGCATTGAGGCCAATGATACAGTAAGATAAGGCGGGACTCCTTGGAGAAGACCCTGATGCTGAGGAAGACGGAGGGGAAAAGGAGGAGGGGACAGCAGAGAATGAGATGGTTAGATAGTATCCTGGAGGCAACAAACATCAGCTTGGACAAACTCCCAGTGCCAGTAGAGGATAGAGTGGCTTGGTGTGCTCTGATCCATGGGGCCCGCAAAAAGTCCCACAGGACTAAACAACAAAGTGTTCCCCCATAAGTCTGTTGATCATTTCAAGGTTTCCCCAGCTCTCGTGGGACTCAATTACTCTGAGTATTTCACTGACCTCTGCCCCTACCAACATTAACCTTTTGGGGACCCCCATAGTAGATCCTACACCGCACTTGTGGGCGTTCGAGCCTGATGCGGTGTAGGATTTATGCCACCCGCCATTCCGCTCCTGACGTGATCGTGCGCATCCGAGAGGAGAGATTAACTACTGACATCTCCACTCAGTGATTAGAAGTCATCGCGTATGGCTCTTGATCAAGTGATCCACTATGATCACCAGTGGATCGTAGTGATCACTGTGACAGCTGTGGCGGTGGGTGGCGGGGCGGGGGGGGGGGGAGAGAAGAGGATCCACTCACCTACCTGTTCCCCCGAGGGTCAGCGCCCCCCTCCGCTCTGGCCGGCATCTCTCCGCCCTCTGACTTCATCGCCGGTTCCTAGCTTGATGATGTCATCAAGCCGCGACCCGGACCTGAGCGGCAGTAGGAGCAGAGATGCAGGCCAGAGCAGAGGGGTCCACTGCGGATCATCGCTGGAGCCTGGAAAGTGAGTGATGGCTGCTGGCTACGGGGGGGGGCTTGACACAGCTATAGGGGGGACACCATACCCAGTAGGCAGCACTAAGGATCCTGATGCCTGACCCCCCAAACGCGCTCCCTCCCCCATGCAAAAATGCCTGGTCCTTAGGAGGGGTTGGCAGCCGGTCCCCAATAGAAGGGCTGAACGATTTTCGGTTTTAAACCGAAAATCGTGATCAGCAGTGTGACGATCTTGAGATCGTCAGAGTTGCGGTTTTTACAGCTGCTGATTCCTGCTCTGCTTCCGGCTCCCTCCTCCTCAGTCGCATATAGCAAAAGCAGAAATGTTCCCTGTAGGTGCTGGAGAGGAGGCCAGTGAGGGGGTTAATGAGTTGGATCATACCCCCTCCCTCTCCGGGTGACAGCCAGGCTGGTGAATGGGGCAGACAGGCATACACAGGAAGGATGGCTTGTCCCGCCCCCCTTCGCCCGGAAAATGAGAAGAGCCTGAGAGACGCTGCCCGGGGAGCCGAGCCGTTCACGCAGTAATTAACACTTCTGTCTGCTCTCTTCCTGGCAGGGGACAGTCAGCAAACTACTATTACTGTGGTCATCTCTCTGCATGCCCTGTGGTGTGTGCTGCTGCGTGCCTGGGTGACAGTGACTGACACTGAAAATGTCACCCTGATAGGCTACATGGGGAGTCACTGCTGTCATGTCACACAGTACTGAGAAATGTATAGTAATATAGAATATAAATATCTCTATCTCGATATCTCTAACGCAGAGCTGTACAGAGTATATTGTCTTGTCACTTAACTGTCCCTCAGAGGAGCTCACAATCTAATCCCTACCATAGTCATATGTCTATATATGTACCATAGTATAGGGCCAATTTTCAGTAGCCAATTAACTTATCTGTAGGTTTTTTTGGATGTGGGGGGAAACCAAAGTGTCCGGAGGAAACCCACACAGACATGGAGAGAACATACAAACTCCTCGCAGGGCTAGGACCAGGCTAGAATTTGAACCAGGGATCCAGCGCTGCAAGGCAAGAGCACTAACCACTACGCCACTGTGCTGCCTTATATATATTTTTTTTCTTCCAGGAGTAATAAGCTGCATAAAAGGGGCACCTATTACTAAATTCTACACCTGGGTTAAGCCTGGGTTCACACACGTTGAGGTTTTGTGTCATGGACGGTCAGAGCGATCTGATCCATCGTTGAGTAGAAAATCGTGTATTGAATCGAAATCGCAATTTCTGGCAGAAATCATGCAATTCAATCTTTTCCTAAAATCGTTCAGGCCTACCCAATAGGTTGATGTTCTTCACCAAAAGCGCGTCAGAAAATTTTCTGTTCACTTTTGTTGATTGAAAATGACCATAGGGACAAATTATTTTTCCAACAAATGACTTGAGGAGAGCAGGTCTAATACAAAGCCTTGTGGGACTATATTGCCCAACACTGGTCCATGTAAGTGTGATCCTTTTGCTACTACGCTCTCTAGCCAAATTTTGTACCCAATTACGCACACTATCCTCTATTCCCTGCATCCTCCGTTAAAAGAAATTCCACAGGCCTAGATCCTGGATCAGCCATGTATAGATTAGGAGGAATTTTATACCTCGCTTGTGAATTTGCTGGCGGTACCTGTTGGCGCTGTCGTCCAGCGTCCGTTCAAACCACTGTACAGAGGCCGTCTGCAGAGGGTTCATGATCAGCGTCATAAGGTGGCGGGCCAGACTGCAGCAGCGCTCAGAGCGCATGGGGTTCCTCTTATAGGGCATTGCGCTGGAACCTGCCAGGGAAAGGGGGCGCAGTCACCGTCACATCTTACTGCAGGAGACATCCGTACCTATATCTGTGCAATACCTTACCACACACACACTTACCAATCTGCTCCTTCTCAAACGGCTCCTCCAGTTCTTTTAAGTTGGCAAGTAATCGGATATCTGTGCATATCTAAAGAAGAAAAGAAAAAAGGAGGGGCTTAGTTGTGGGCAGAGCTCTGCTCATGAATCAGTCTTCCTGCTCATCCTCGGCTGCTCCTCTCTGTCAAGCTCTTCACTGGCTGCCAATTAACCAGAGGAACCAGTTCAAACTCCTAACCCTAACCTACAAAGCTCTCCACAATCTCTCTCTATCCGGTACATCTCCTCACCAGTTTCCAGATACCAACCCAACTGCAATCTCAAATCTGCACAGGACCTTCTGTTTCCTCCTCTGGAATTACCTCTTCACATTCACATATACAAGACTTCTCACATTTTCACCCCTCCTCTGGAAGGCCCTTCTACAACACATCAGTCACTCTCCAACCATTGATCTAGTTTTCGCTCCTGAGCAGCAACCCAGAGTCAGGCTCAGGGTTGGAAATCAGAGCGGTAACCCCAAGCCAGAATCATGGTGTCCGCCGCAAGGTCTATGCAGAGTGCAGCGCGCATTTTCTCACACCTCCCGGGGATCCAGATGCCGGAAGTCATTCTCCTTCCTCTCCACCGAGGCTCAGCATCCCCCTGGTGAGATTGCTGCCTGTTAGGACGACAGAGGGGAATTTCACTACAGGGTTACAGAGCCACCCGGAGTATGGAGGGAGAACTGCAGCGCTGGATCCCAGGGAGGGGATGCTGCAGGCTTTCTGGTGGCATGATTGTTTTGCAGTTTTAGGGGTGAAAAGCCTGCAAACTACTTTTAGAGCCTAAAATCTGGAAATCATCATACCGCCAGGGAGGTTAAACGCTCTCCCAAAACTCATTTTCCCATAAAGCATAAACTATCTTAGGTCTTTCCTCCTTTGACATAAGGCCAAACGGCACTCCTAGTGGGTATCCTAAAAAACACACTGCCTCTAGGTATCATAGGTATCAATATTGTATACTATCCAACCTCTTGTTCCCCCCATTCCTTTAGATTGTAAGCTCGCAAGGGCAGGGCTCTCACTCTTTTGTGTCTTGGATTTTGATATACATTCTATTAGTCGTGTTACTCGAGTCACTGTCATTAACAATTATTTTGTATATTGGTGTACACCATTTTCTATTATGTACTTCCTGTTTGGTTCTTACTTTGTACAGCGCCACAGAATATGTTGGCGCTTGATAAATCAACAATAATAGGAAGGGATGGTTAATGAGATGCTAATAGTTCTGAGTTGATGAAAACTGCTTGCTTATTTCTATGCATATTATTCCAGTGTTCTCCCAAGACATTTTTTCCAGCCGAGTGGCATGACGAGAGAATGCAGGGCCGGTGCTTCTGTACACAACTCTGCTTACAGCAGAGAAGGAGGTGAGCTGATAACAGCCGGGTGCTCACCAAATCTAGCCGGGTGGAGCGCCCGACTAAAAGAGCCCGGGGAGAACACCATTATTCAAATATGGACAGTTAGGACATGGACCAGTTAGATGCAGCAGCTGGTGCATCTCTCACTCTCTATCGCTACAGGTCCTCTTTAATGCTCTAAATCAGATGCGAGAGGCATTAGACAACCTCATCTGGAGATCCCCGTCAGACACAAAAGGAACGCACCTGTTGGGAGACGCCGCTTATTGCAGGGCTCATGTCACGTCTATTTATAAAGAGCTGCCAGACGCTGTCATTATGAACATTGTGCGGGGAATACAGCGGCAGAAATTACCAGCAGCGATTATCACCGATCTCAAGACTGAATTCACAAGAAAACCAGTCTAACAAAGAAGAGGCGGGCCCCGGGGAGCGCCGGCGGGGGGCTCAGGGAAGACACAGGAAGCCCCCGGTCCATACAGAGTCTTCCCAATACTCAGGCAAGTATAACTTTTTAAAGTCTTTTCCCCTTGACATTTTGTATGGCGATGACTCAAGATTTTTTAAGGTGCCCAATTACATTCTTTTCTTTGTTAAACAAAAAAAAAAAAAAAAAAAAAAAAGTTTTTCACCTTATGTTTGCTTTAAAATGTTATTCCCTGGAAATAAAGTTATTCCTCCCTAGTAGGTGGCGGAGTTGAAGAGGGACCTACCTTGTGGACTGTGGCTCCCAAGCTGGCCAGAACAGACAAGACTTCGATGTCAACTTTGCGACTGTATGTCTGACCGGTCACTATGTATGCCCTGAAACCGAGACAAACATGAGAACCTTGAAGGATACCAGAGGTGACGTGTGACATGGGTATGTACAGTGCCTACCACACAAATAACTAGGCTGTGTTCCTTTTTTTCCTTTCTCTGCCTGAAAGAGTTAAACATCAGGTATGCAAGTGACAGTTTCTGTCCAGGTCGGATTGGGTCAGACTATAGCATAACCCTCACTGATAATTACAGCCATAAAATACTTTCCTGACAGCAAATGGCTTCCTGGCACAGGAAAGAGAAAAAGGGTCAATAATTCATAGATTTGAGCTCCGGCATACTTCAATGAAGGAGTCATTGAGTAAGGACAAAAACAGTAAAAAGCTAAAAACCAGATTTAAATATAAAATAAAACAGATATCTTAAGAAGGCATTTTTAGGAGAAGGAGGATAGATACAATTGTTTTTCTCAGTTTAATTTTCAACTTGGATGTCCTTTAACACTATGAAAGCAATAAACACAATTTCACAACTTGTGGAAGACAAAAAAGGATAGACACTAGATGACTGGCAGATCGTTGAGGGTAACCGGTGCAAAAAACTGTGCTGCCAGACCCATCAATCAATTGTAGAATATGAAGCAAAAGTAAAGTTTAGGCACCAGCAGGCATATGATGCAATTCAACTTTATTCCATCCTCAACATACAAGACAGTGGTTGCATAATGGAATAGGCTATTACACTATGCAACCACGGTCTTGTATGTTGAGGATGGAATAAAGTTGAATTGCATCATATGCCTGCTGGTGCCTGCACTGGACTCATATTCTTCATATTCTACAATTTCACAACCTCCACATTTTTCTTATACTTAAGATTTTTTTTGTACCATCCTGAAAATGATTCTCAAAACAGATAAAAGTAGGTTGGTGGGTACCAGGGATGGTCATGAAGATGCTAAAATTTCTCAGTTGATGTCAAGTTTATGTAGCTTTAAAATGGACCAATCGAATGGAACACGAAGTTAAATAATATTAGCGTAAACTCTGAATGAACTTAGAATGATCAGTATCTCATTGACCAGCTGCGTTCTTAGTACATAATCGGCCTGCAGACCTGCTGATCGACCATGCGATTCAATAAATATCCAATCAGATGAAAAATCGGTGCCAAGTGCATGCCCGATCGACGATGCAACGAAACCCCCGGCACTGGCCTGCCAAGTGAAATGTGCCTGTCTGGTGCACTATAATTTACCTGTCCATGTCTGCCGCTGCTTCTGGGCTGAATATTCAAAAAAAATTGACAACACGTTTCGCTGGTCATGGCCCGCTTCCTCAGGTCAATACAACAAATGCCTTGGCAGCATAAGGAGTAGAGTGAAGGCGCCCGCGGGCACTCTGGCTTACTCCCACATCCCAAAAACAAACAGGTAAGCTAATTGGTTCACTCCATATAATGGGCTTAGGCACATCAGAGCCAAATGCTCCGATGAAGGTGAGGCTTGGGGTTGGGGGGCACGACTTGGGACCCCCTGCATGCGTGGTTCCCCGGCATCAGTGGGACGTATACCTGAAAACTGGCCCCATCTATGGATGTTTGTCCAGCGCACATAAATTGGTGCGACCTCTCACTACTCTGCTTGGGTGAGCCCTCCCTGTTTTTGAGTGTGTTTCTATCTCTTGTCTCATCTCTGCACAGCCTCCATATTCCTCTCACTTCAGATGCACTTTAAAGAGGCACTGTAGTGACATACAGAAGAATGCAGTTAATCATTCAGGTTACCCACTTTTATGGTAGATGTTCTGGTTTCAGCATCAGAAACACTTCCTGTATCTATACACTGCTGTATATATTTGTATGTAGCCCCTCTCTCCCAGTGATGCTTAGCCTAGGCTGATTAGCTATGTGGAATTCTCCTCCCAGAACATTCTGGGAGGCCAGGCATTGTTTGCACTGGCTTTAGAACTCTCAGTAGCCAAACATTCTGCAAAGCTGCACCTGACAGGACTGTATACAGTATGTCACTACCTGTGATAAATGTCAGAATGTATATCAGGGAGGGGAAAGATTTTATGATGGGCAAACACTGAGTAAATAATTTATATATAAGTATTGTAAGAAAATAAATTTTATTTCATATGTTAGTTTCACTGTAATTTCTCTTTAAGGTAAAATGAAACTTTTAGAACTTACCTTTTAAATCCAGCCATAGTGGTGACCATCCTGTCCAACTCTTCCACCTGCTCAGGAGAGACACAAAGGATTTGTTTAGTTAAATAGTGCTAAACATCAGGTATAAGGGACAGTTCCCAGTGCCCAGTTGCGTTGTAACTGATCACATTATTCTAACTGGCTGCATGCAGGCTTTGTATTACAGTCTATGTCCAGTCTACATTGCAGTTCACACTCATAACATATTCTAAACGGCATAACTTTTTTTTTAACTCAAAAATTATTAGTATCTTGTCAACTATCCCAACAATGACATTCTGTAGAGGACTGCCCCCTGCTGGCAGAAGTGAAGATTTCACCTTGGGGATTAAAGTGGACCCAAATTAAAACCACAAGATTTCAGAAATAAAATCTATTTTCTAAAATTATAACAATAAATAGCAGCTTTTTTTTCAGCTGCATGATGACAAATATAAAATATTTTACATTTATTGGAGGAACCCCTCCCTTCCTTTCAAATTGCCGGGATTTTTCCGGCAAACTGGTGGAGTAGGAGGTGTCCAGCAAAGGAGGAATTGCTAATGGCTGCCACCTGTATAACCCTAGTTATGAAAAGAGGAGGGTGGAAAGTATGCACTGAAATGCTCATAGGCTTGAAGGAGTGTTTATTTATCTTTGGATGTGTCAGAGTGATGCAACTAAATATTCTGAATGAAAAAAAATGTTTGGTTTAGGTCCACTTTAAGGGCCCTTCTCAACTAGTAGCAACTACATCACCTGCCCACAGTAAAAATGTCACCATGTAATAAATGTCAGAATGTAAATCGGGGAGAGCAAAGATTTTACTATGGGCAAACACTGACTAAATCATTTATACATCATTATTGTAAAAATGAAGCACTTTTTTAATTACATTATTTTCACTGGAGCTCCTCTTTAATGCGTTTTACCTGAAATCTTTTCCATAATGCACTGCTATGAAAAAAAACCGCGTACTAACGCACACCAACTGATTAAGTGTAAATGGGCCCTTAGTGTTACAGCAGTAGTGTGCCTACTTTGAAAATGTTACTTGCGCTGCCATACTAAGCTGCTTCAGCAGTGTAGCTTAGTGAATGATCCCCTACTGATTTGTCTGTGAGCCAGATGCAGCCATCAAAAGAGTCACATCCGGCTCCTGAGCCATACGTTCCTTACCCCTGATCTAAGCAGTACAATAAGAGTCGAAAAGAGGAAAAGAAAAAAGTGTAACAGTTCAACCACCTAAAAAAACAAAACAAAAAATAAAAAAAATACATGATAAGGCCGACATACATTGATGGCAGCATATGAAATGTTTTTCTGTAGAGGTGATTATGCTGTTGCATATCTTCTAGAGCAGAGAGGAAGTTCTGAGTTCAGGTCCGCTTTACATAGAACAGACAAACGTATATAAATCACCTTGTTATGGTCGCCATCGAAGAGCTGCAGGAAGCTGGCCTGCGTTCCAGTCGTACCCTTCACCCCTCTGAACCGGAGATCATTCCTGGCACGCTCCAGATTGCCCAGATCGATGCACAAGTCCTGCAGCCACAGACATGCTCGTTTTCCAACCGTGGTCAGCTGAGCCGGCCTGCAATGGAGAGACCATAGCGGTAACCAACGGAGAGCCCGCAGCAGCTGTCGCCAACGGAGAGCCCGCAGCAGCTGTCGCCAACGGAGAGCCCGCAGCAGCTGTCGCCAACGGAGAGCCCGCAGCAGCTGTCGCCAACGGAGAGCCCGCAGCAGCGTCCGCCAACGGAGAGCCCGCAGCAGCGTCCGCCAACGGAGAGACCGCAGCAGCGTCCGCCAACGGAGAGACCGCAGCAGCGTCCGCCAACGGAGAGACCGCAGCAGCGTCCGCCAACGGAGAGACCGCAGCAGCGTCCGCCAACGGAGAGACCGCAGCAGCGTCCGCCAACGGAGAGACCGCAGCAGCGTCCGCCAACGGAGAGACCGCAGCAGCGTCCGCCAACGGAGAGACCGCAGCAGCGTCCGCCAACGGAGAGACCGCAGCAGCGTCCGCCAACGGAGAGACCGCAGCAGCGTCCGCCAACGGAGAGACCGCAGCAGCGTCCGCCAACGGAGAGACCGCAGCAGCGTCCGCCAACGGAGAGACCGCAGCAGCGTCCGCCAACGGAGAGACCGCAGCAGCGTCCGCCAACGGAGAGACCGCAGCAGCGTCCGCCAACGGAGAGACCGCAGCAGCGTCCGCCAACGGAGAGACCGCAGCAGCGTCCGCCAACGGAGAGACCGCAGCAGCGTCCGCCAACGGAGAGACCGCAGCAGCGTCCGCCAACGGAGAGACCGCAGCAGCGTCCGCCAACGGAGAGACCGCAGCAGCGTCCGCCAACGGAGAGACCGCAGCAGCGTCCGCCAACGGAGAGACCGCAGCAGCGTCCGCCAACGGAGAGACCGCAGCAGCGTCCGCCAACGGAGAGACCGCAGCAGCGTCCGCCAACGGAGAGACCGCAGCAGCGTCCGCCAACGGAGAGACCGCAGCAGCGTCCGCCAACGGAGAGACCGCAGCAGCGTCCGCCAACGGAGAGACCGCAGCAGCGTCCGCCAACGGAGAGACCGCAGCAGCGTCCGCCAACGGAGAGACCGCAGCAGCGTCCGCCAACGGAGAGACCGCAGCAGCGTCCGCCAACGGAGAGACCGCAGCAGCGTCCGCCAACGGAGAGACCGCAGCAGCGTCCGCCAACGGAGAGACCGCAGCAGCGTCCGCCAACGGAGAGACCGCAGCAGCGTCCGCCAACGGAGAGACCGCAGCAGCGTCCGCCAACGGAGAGACCGCAGCAGCGTCCGCCAACGGAGAGACCGCAGCAGCGTCCGCCAACGGAGAGACCGCAGCAGCGTCCGCCAACGGAGAGACCGCAGCAGCGTCCGCCAACGGAGAGACCGCAGCAGCGTCCGCCAACGGAGAGACCGCAGCAGCGTCCGCCAACGGAGAGACCGCAGCAGCGTCCGCCAACGGAGAGACCGCAGCAGCGTCCGCCAACGGAGAGACCGCAGCAGCGTCCGCCAACGGAGAGACCGCAGCAGCGTCCGCCAACGGAGAGACCGCAGCAGCGTCCGCCAACGGAGAGACCGCAGCAGCGTCCGCCAACGGAGAGACCGCAGCAGCGTCCGCCAACGGAGAGACCGCAGCAGCGTCCGCCAACGGAGAGACCGCAGCAGCGTCCGCCAACGGAGAGACCGCAGCAGCGTCCGCCAACGGAGAGACCGCAGCAGCGTCCGCCAACGGAGAGACCGCAGCAGCGTCCGCCAACGGAGAGACCGCAGCAGCGTCCGCCAACGGAGAGACCGCAGCAGCGTCCGCCAACGGAGAGACCGCAGCAGCGTCCGCCAACGGAGAGACCGCAGCAGCGTCCGCCAACGGAGAGACCGCAGCAGCGTCCGCCAACGGAGAGACCGCAGCAGCGTCCGCCAACGGAGAGACCGCAGCAGCGTCCGCCAACGGAGAGACCGCAGCAGCGTCCGCCAACGGAGAGACCGCAGCAGCGTCCGCCAACGGAGAGACCGCAGCAGCGTCCGCCAACGGAGAGACCGCAGCAGCGTCCGCCAACGGAGAGACCGCAGCAGCGTCCGCCAACGGAGAGACCGCAGCAGCGTCCGCCAACGGAGAGACCGCAGCAGCGTCCGCCAACGGAGAGACCGCAGCAGCGTCCGCCAACGGAGAGACCGCAGCAGCGTCCGCCAACGGAGAGACCGCAGCAGCGTCCGCCAACGGAGAGACCGCAGCAGCGTCCGCCAACGGAGAGACCGCAGCAGCGTCCGCCAACGGAGAGACCGCAGCAGCGTCCGCCAACGGAGAGACCGCAGCAGCGTCCGCCAACGGAGAGACCGCAGCAGCGTCCGCCAACGGAGAGACCGCAGCAGCGTCCGCCAACGGAGAGACCGCAGCAGCGTCCGCCAACGGAGAGACCGCAGCAGCGTCCGCCAACGGAGAGACCGCAGCAGCGTCCGCCAACGG
This sequence comes from Hyperolius riggenbachi, assembly GCF_040937935.1. Classification (NCBI taxonomy): domain Eukaryota; kingdom Metazoa; phylum Chordata; class Amphibia; order Anura; family Hyperoliidae; genus Hyperolius; species Hyperolius riggenbachi. The sequence goes on along the minus strand of NC_090654.1, from coordinate 18,174,405 downwards.
AGAGACCGCAGCAGCGTCCGCCAACGGAGAGACCGCAGCAGCGTCCGCCAACGGAGAGACCGCAGCAGCGTCCGCCAACGGAGAGACCGCAGCAGCGTCCGCCAACGGAGAGACCGCAGCAGCGTCCGCCAACGGAGAGACCGCAGCAGCGTCCGCCAACGGAGAGACCGCAGCAGCGTCCGCCAACGGAGAGACCGCAGCAGCGTCCGCCAACGGAGAGACCGCAGCAGCGTCCGCCAACGGAGAGACCGCAGCAGCGTCCGCCAACGGAGAGACCGCAGCAGCGTCCGCCAACGGAGAGACCGCAGCAGCGTCCGCCAACGGAGAGACCGCAGCAGCGTCCGCCAACGGAGAGACCGCAGCAGCGTCCGCCAACGGAGAGACCGCAGCAGCGTCCGCCAACGGAGAGACCGCAGCAGCGTCCGCCAACGGAGAGACCGCAGCAGCGTCCGCCAACGGAGAGACCGCAGCAGCGTCCGCCAACGGAGAGACCGCAGCAGCGTCCGCCAACGGAGAGACCGCAGCAGCGTCCGCCAACGGAGAGACCGCAGCAGCGTCCGCCAACGGAGAGACCGCAGCAGCGTCCGCCAACGGAGAGACCGCAGCAGCGTCCGCCAACGGAGAGACCGCAGCAGCGTCCGCCAACGGAGAGACCGCAGCAGCGTCCGCCAACGGAGAGACCGCAGCAGCGTCCGCCAACGGAGAGACCGCAGCAGCGTCCGCCAACGGAGAGACCGCAGCAGCGTCCGCCAACGGAGAGACCGCAGCAGCGTCCGCCAACGGAGAGACCGCAGCAGCGTCCGCCAACGGAGAGACCGCAGCAGCGTCCGCCAACGGAGAGACCGCAGCAGCGTCCGCCAACGGAGAGACCGCAGCAGCGTCCGCCAACGGAGAGACCGCAGCAGCGTCCGCCAACGGAGAGACCGCAGCAGCGTCCGCCAACGGAGAGACCGCAGCAGCGTCCGCCAACGGAGAGACCGCAGCAGCGTCCGCCAACGGAGAGACCGCAGCAGCGTCCGCCAACGGAGAGACCGCAGCAGCGTCCGCCAACGGAGAGACCGCAGCAGCGTCCGCCAACGGAGAGACCGCAGCAGCGTCCGCCAACGGAGAGACCGCAGCAGCGTCCGCCAACGGAGAGACCGCAGCAGCGTCCGCCAACGGAGAGACCGCAGCAGCGTCCGCCAACGGAGAGACCGCAGCAGCGTCCGCCAACGGAGAGACCGCAGCAGCGTCCGCCAACGGAGAGACCGCAGCAGCGTCCGCCAACGGAGAGACCGCAGCAGCGTCCGCCAACGGAGAGACCGCAGCAGCGTCCGCCAACGGAGAGACCGCAGCAGCGTCCGCCAACGGAGAGACCGCAGCAGCGTCCGCCAACGGAGAGACCGCAGCAGCGTCCGCCAACGGAGAGACCGCAGCAGCGTCCGCCAACGGAGAGACCGCAGCAGCGTCCGCCAACGGAGAGACCGCAGCAGCGTCCGCCAACGGAGAGACCGCAGCAGCGTCCGCCAACGGAGAGACCGCAGCAGCGTCCGCCAACGGAGAGACCGCAGCAGCGTCCGCCAACGGAGAGACCGCAGCAGCGTCCGCCAACGGAGAGACCGCAGCAGCGTCCGCCAACGGAGAGACCGCAGCAGCGTCCGCCAACGGAGAGACCGCAGCAGCGTCCGCCAACGGAGAGACCGCAGCAGCGTCCGCCAACGGAGAGACCGCAGCAGCGTCCGCCAACGGAGAGACCGCAGCAGCGTCCGCCAACGGAGAGACCGCAGCAGCGTCCGCCAACGGAGAGACCGCAGCAGCGTCCGCCAACGGAGAGACCGCAGCAGCGTCCGCCAACGGAGAGACCGCAGCAGCGTCCGCCAACGGAGAGACCGCAGCAGCGTCCGCCAACGGAGAGACCGCAGCAGCGTCCGCCAACGGAGAGCCCGCAGCAGCGTCCGCCAACGGAGAGACCGCAGCAGCGTCCGCCAACGGAGAGACCGCAGCAGCGTCCGCCAACGGAGAGACCGCAGCAGCGTCCGCCAACGGAGAGACCGCAGCAGCGTCCGCCAACGGAGAGACCGCAGCAACGTCCGCCAACGGAGAGACCGCAGCAACGTCCGCCAACGGAGAGACCGCAGCAGCGTCCGCCAACGGAGAGACCATAGCGGTCACCAACGGAGAGACCACAGCAGCGTCCGCCAATGGAGAGACCATAGCAGCGTCCGCCAATGGAGAGACCATAGCAGCGTCCGCCAATGGAGAGACCACAGCAGCTTCCGCCAATGGAGAGACCACAGCAGCATCCGCCAATGGAGAGACCACAGCAGCGTCCGCCACGGAGAGACCACAGCAGCGTCCGCCAACGGAGAGACCACAGCAGCGTCCGCCAACGGAGAGACCACAGCAGCGTCCGCCAACGGAGAGACCACAGCAGCGTCCGCCAACGGAGAGACCACAGCAGCGTCCGCCAACGGAGAGCCCACAGCAGCGTCCGCCAACGGAGAGACCACAGCAGCTTCCGCCAATGGAGAGACCACAGCAGCATCCGCCAATGGAGAGACCACAGCAGCATCCGCCAATGGAGAGACCATAGCGGTCACCAATGGAGAGACCACAGCAGCCCAGATCAGATTTCCATGCAAGCCCCCCCTCCCCCAAACACAATCCAGTAGATGATAGAGTCCCACGAATACAAAAGTATTACCTTTACTAGTCAGGCTTAGAGCAGGCAAATCCTATATGAGAGCACTTTGTGTTGTATACAGCACCATTTATATGGACCTATACTTGCCAACCTCCAAAGCTAGTACCGAGATTACCTTGCAGCGTTGGGTCCCCGGCTGGAATCCCAGCCAGAGCCCTATCTGCACAGAGCTTGTATGTTCTCCCCGTGTCTGTGTGGGTTTCCTCCAGGCACTCAAGTTTCCTTCCACAGCCCCAAAAACATACAGATAAGTTAAATTGGCTTCTCCCTAAATTGGCCCTAGACTACGATACATACACTACACAATATAGACATAGGACTATGGTAGCCACTAGATTGTGAGCCCCTCTGAGGGACAGTTAGTGAGAAGACAATATACTCTGTACAGCGCTGCGGAAGATGTTGGCGCTATATAAATTCTAAATGATAATCTTCTAAATTTTAAAAGGAATCCGAGAGAGGGAAATGGAGCCATATTTATGTCCTTTTAAATTATACCAGTTGTCTTGATCCTGTCTAAGGGCTGGTGCACACTAGAGCGGTTCTGGAGCGTTTTTTAAAATGCTTGCAGGGGGTAAACCGCTTGGCTAGTGAAAATGAATGGGCTGGCGCACACCACAGCGGCTCGTTTTTTCCACAGACGCAAACTCGAGGGCTGCAACATTTTTTAGATTTCTGAGGTGTTTCTGCCTTAATGTAAAGTATAGGAAAGTGGAAAACCGCTCTGAAAAATGCTAGATCAGAGCTGTTTTCCAGGCGTTTTTGTTACAGAAACTGTTCAGTAACAGCTTTACTGTAACAATGTATGAAATCTGCTACACAAAAACGCTCCAAAAACGCTAAGCATGTTTAGAAAACCTCTCTATACATGCCTAGAAATGCTCTGAAATCTGCTTCAAAAACCTCTAGCATTTTGCGGATCTGCTAGAGGTTTTTGGTGTGCACTGGGCCTAATACTCTTAGCCATAGACCTTGAACAAGCATGCAGCAGATCAGGTACTCTGACTCAGCTGTGTAACTGGATTAGTTGTATGCTTGTTACAAAGTTAATACTCAGACACTACTTTTGCCAAAAGATCAACAGGACTGCCAGGAACCTGGCATTGTTTACAAACAAATAACTATGGCCGCCTCCATATCCCTCACCTCAAATTCTTTTTAAAAGTAGGGCCCTCTCTTTGCACATCATACTTGATTGCTCTACCCAGAATACCGTGAGCATGTAATATTGGGACAACCACTCCAGGGTATGATCTGGCATTGTACTGTATTGTGTATCTTATCAGCTTGTATTGTGCTGCCGGTCACTCATGTTATCGTTGTCTCAGATCTTATGTATTGTACTGCGCTGCATAATATGTTGGCGCTATATAAATCCAATAAACAACAACAACAAAAGCAACACACGCCGGTGAACGCTCTTAATTCAAGCGGCTGGTCTGCCCCCTTCACAGGTTCTTGTGATGCGGACCGCCACTTACGTTCTGCAGCGGTCGCCGATCCACTTACTGGTAATGGGTGAAGCCCAACGTTGGAAGATCTGCGTATCTTTCTGCAAAATCTGCCAAACGATTTATCACTCGAGCCAGCTGAAATCACACAGATATGGAATGATGAAAAAGGTCAAACAACAGGTTTAACTTCTACCGAGCCGAATAAACAAGCTAAGAAATTCTCACCTTTGGAAGCAACAAATCAAAACCATCCCGCAAAACAATGAGGTCCTGAAACAGGAAGAAGGAATTCTTGTGATCAGTATATAAAAAGAGCTGTTTAAAGCACACTTTCAGGAGATTAAAAAAACAAAAAAAAAACTTTTTAAATAAGACAGACTGAACGCATAGAAGTCGTGGACTAACATTAGTAAGCGGTTGGGGTCCGAAGCAAAGTAAATTGTCGCGATCTTGGACACCGTTACCTGATCGGGCATTTTCCACTGAGATTTTTCAATATGTCCGATCAATGCTTTCCACCGATTAACCACTTGACCACTACAGGTGGTGTTCCCCTTATGGACCAGAGCCATTTTTACCTTTCAGCGCTCCTCCCATTTGCCAATAACTTTTTCGATACTTATCACACCAAAATGATCCATAACTTTTTTTGGGGCCACCAAATAGGCTTCCTTTGGGTGGTACTTTTTGCTAAGAATTATTTTATTTTATATGCATTTTAATAGTAATAAAAATAATTTCTCAATTTTCAGCCATTATAGTTTTAAAATCGAGCGGCCTCAATTCTTAAAAGGCTTTGCGGTAAAAAAAAAAAAAAAAAAATCTGGGAGGGAAAATCCCACATTTGGTAATTTAGACCTTTGTGTGCTAATTCATAAAGATTTTCACAGCTGCCTTTGAAGTTCGGTAAATTACCGCAGCTCATTGATCGGTACAGCAGAAGTGTGGCGATAGCGCTCTTTAGTTACAAGCTGTTATGATTCCACACAGACGACTCACACAGACGACTCACACAGACGACTCACACAGACGACTGCTCCCTGCACAGATGTCTCACACAGACTTCGGCTGCCTGCACAGACAACTCACTCAGACTTCGGCTCCCTGCACAGACGACTCACACAGACTTCGGCTCCCTGCACAGACGACTCACACAGACTTCGGCTCCCTGCACAGACGACTCACACAGACTTCGGCTCCCTGCACAGACGACTCACACAGACTTCGGCTCCCTGCACAGACGACTCACACAGACTTCGGCTCCCTGCACAGACGACTCACACAGACTTCGGCTCCCTGCACAGACTTTCGGCTCCCTGCACTTTGCATTGTTAAGACCTCACCAGAGGTGTCGGTAACTATCGTCAGGCTTACCGCTTGTTGAAGGCTTTATGAATTGACATTTGCTGACAAATTACTGACATATGTTGCAGGTAATAACAGCCAAGTCGGTAATTTACCTCACTGCTCGGTAATTTCAGTTTTTAATGTGGTGACAGCCTTTATGAATTGACACATTGCTAAGTGCTCTGGAAAGCCTGCTATTTTCAGCATTACCGCATGCTGTAATGCTTTATGAATTGAGGCCAATGTGTTATACTGTAGATAAAACCCACATGGGATATGGGGGGAGGTAAGGTGTTAATTGTGGATTTATTTTTATTAAATGTAATGTATGTATGTATGGGCCTTTATTTTTTGGCCACTAGAGGTCCCCTCTTTATTCCTGTGAACAGTACACAGGAAGTGTTGTGCATTTTTACTTTCACTTAGTCAATGACCACCGTCATCTCATTGATCACAGGCACTTTGATTGGTGAATGGGAACAGGTGTTCCTTTAGCCCGGAAGATGTGACTTTGCTCTGAACATTGGAGGTGAGCAGACAGACACTCTATACTCACAGTATTGTCCCCCACGTAGCAGGAAGTGGCCCCCAGGTGGATAATGGGAGCGGCTCTGGGGCAGCAGTGTGCAAAGGTGTGCACGTGAGCCATGACATCGTGCCGCAAGCGCTTCTCCTCCTCAGCCGCCATCTTGAAGTCGATGTTCTCCAGGTTGGCCTCCATTTCTTGGATTTGCTCCTCGGTTATCGGGAGCCCCAGACTCTGCATGACAGAAATACACCCAGTAAACACATATTGGGGTCAAGTCATAAAAGGCTGTGCGAAAGAAAAATCTTGGGAAAATACCGCATTTGGTATTTTAGACTTGTGTGCCAATTCATAAAAATGTTCACAGGTGCGATAGAAATCCGGTAAATTACTGAAGCCCATTGAGAAAAAGCTTTGCGGTAACAGCTCGTTACAGGCTGCTCTGTGCAGTGAGGATATTGCGAGGCATCCAGACATCCCTTTAGATGCACATGTTTTGTTATACCGCCCCTGCTGGCCCTGATTCTGATCTGAAACTGTCTGTTATGCTGGGCATACCCGGGTCGATCCAGCAGACGATTAGCCGCCGGATCGTCTCCCGCCGCGTGCGCGCAGATCAATTCCCGCTCGTCCCCGCCGGTGCTCCTTATCAGCCGCTCGATTCCCCGCTATCTATCCAGCAGGTCATCGGACCTGTCGGATATTATCAATCGAGCCATCAGCGACTTTAATAATGGGCTCTAGGTCTGTCACCACCATCCAGTCAGCGCGCATCCCTGCTCGGTCCCCTGGCTGTCCTGCTCCTGTCCCAACGACTGTCAGTGCGGCACATGCAAGCAGACACACACACACAGTACACACTGTACACACACACTGTATATATATACACACACACCGGGGTTTTATTAGGGAGGATTCCAGTCTGCACAGAGTCAAACATTTCATAATAAACAAGAACAAAACATCATCCAATAACACACGATTATTAATAATGCTTTCCCTATATTTATTTACGGTACTGCCAATAAAACTCATGTACATCAGTCCCCGCCTCTGAGGAGTATACACTTGTCCCCAGGCCTTCTGCCCCCCTGATAAGCTTACAGTCATGTTACTAAGCCCCCCCCCCCTCCACCTATTCCCCCCCGTCAGATAAGCTTACAGTCATGTTATTGCCCCCAGAAGCCTGTGTGGATGAAAACTTACAGGACAACTAAAGCAAGAGTGAGATGGAGGCTGCCATATTTATTTGCTTTTAAACAATACCAGTTGCCTGGCAACCCTGCTGATCTATTTGGCTGCAGTAGTGTCTGAGTAACACCAGAAACAAGCATGCAGCTAATCTTGTCAGATGTGACAGTAATGTCAGAAACACCTGATCTGCTGCATGCTTGTTCAGGGGCTATGGCTAAACGTATTAGCTACTTCACAACTGAGGGGTTTTACCCCTTGAGCACAGAGCAATTTTCACCTTTCGCTCCTTCCATTCGTCTATAACTTTATCATTACTTATCACAATGAAATGAACTAGATCTTGTTTTGTTGCCACCAATTAGGCTTTCTTTAGGTGGGACATTATGCCAAGAATTTTATTCTAAATGTGTTTTAATGGGAAAATAGAAAAAAATGTGGGAAAAAATTCATTATTTTCAGTTTTCTGCCTTTATAGTTTTTAACTAATGCATGCTACTGTAATTAAAACCCATGAAATTTGCCCATTTGTCCCGGTTATAAAACCGTTTAAATTATGTCCCTATCACAATGTTTGGCGCCAATATTTTATTTGGAAATAAAGGTGCAATTTTTTCAGTTTTGCGTCCATCCCTAATTACAAGCCCGCAGTTTATAAAGTAACAGTGTTATACCCTCTTGACATAAATATTTACAAAGTTCAGTCCCTAAGGTAACTATTTATGTATTTTTTTAAGTAATGTATTTGTATATGAAAAATGCTTTAGGGTGTAGTTTTACTAAGATGGCCACAGTAACTTTTTGTTTATGCGACCTGCAAGCGTCGGAAGGACGTTGCAGGAGGTGTTGAGGCTGGGAAATAGTTTTTTTTTCACAATGATCGCTGCTTCTCATAGAAGCAGCCGATCATTGCTGGGGGGCTTAGATCAACGAACACGAATGGTTTTTCCCATTCATTGATCTCCGGGCGAGCGGGCGGCGGCGTACACGAGCGCGGACAGTGGCGGGAGCTGCGGATATCTCAGTCCCTGGTGTTGACAGGGTGGAAAAAGGGACGGAGATATCCGTACCTGTGGGGGTAAAGTGGTTAAAGGCAGATTTACCAATCTTCAATAAATCACTGCGCTCCAATGGTGAATTTATAAACAACAGGGGTTCGCAGTACGAAAAAGGTCACTTCACCTTCACAAAAGACAAATGGATCAGTATTACTGCGCTCCAATACCTCTCACGGAGGATCGCCACCCTATAAATAATCACAGACAAGTGCACATAGTGCCAAGTATTGCTACTTTAAATATAAGTCCACACCACGTGAATGCACTCCTGGGGGTAGTGCCACCACCTTGGGAAGAGTTAGCTTCGGCTCCCCCTATGTGGCCCCACTCACCAGAAGCGCGTCTTGCCACACAGCGTATAAACAGATTCCGGTCAGCCAGGTATTCATAAAAGCAATTCCAGTCTTTATTGTGATGCAAGCTTCAGACAGTGGTTCCACAGCGGCTGCTCGATCCGCGGTATGGAGCGCACGCCACCGGGTCTCCCACTTCCTTGCTGCCTTGTTATGACGTCACCGCGTACCTCACGCTCCGCCCTACGCGTTTCGTCACCGTCGTGACTCATTCAGGGGCTGGAGGACAGCGGTTGACGTCTTCCCTAAAACTCTAAAACCACGCCCACTCCGCCTCCAGGACCTCCCGCAACACCGCCCTCTCTTGCTGCTAGGAGACCAGGTGGCGTACTGACCTCAATGCGCGCGGAATGCCTTCCATGACATATACATAATCTCCACTACAGCCATACTAGTTCAACCTTGTGCAATATACATATTAATACACTCCATGTCCTATATCTCATAATTACCATATTACAAACACTATTGCTGTATAAATACCAATGTTTCTACATTACTAAAGTGCATTAACCCTCCTATTACCTTATAATCCATCAACATTTCTACCACTTAGCAACATACGTGGACTCCTTACCCAAAACCCTCTTACCATCATCTTATGATCTTAAAGTGACAGTGCATCATTAATACTTATACCTACAACATAATAGCCTCCAAACTTCATAATTCATCCCAAACCCCCTTATTCTCCATTCACCCCAATGGACTTAAAGTGACAGTACAAATAATGTACTTTATACTTAATCCCTACACCTATTCAGGCCAACGAGTGTGCCAGATCAGCAGGAGGGCCTGGCAACTGGTATGAACTGGAAATAAATACGGCAGCCTCCATATCTCTGTCACTTCAGGAGTCCTTTATGTAAAATTAGCAGATCTAATCACGAGATCTCGAGGCAGAAAGAGAATAGATTATAGGGTGATGCAGATAGTCAGCACACGAGACAGGAAACAATTACAGATTTAACCCATGTGATGCAGCTGCCTTTCAATAGTTCCTTTCACCAGAATCCACATGATGTTACCGTATCTAATAAACAAACGCTGTGATGTAACCTCGGCAACCCAGAAGCCATCCGCTCTCTTCAGGGGGCAAATAAAATGAACATTTCCTAACTAGCCATAGTGCAGTGATGGCTAACCTTGGCACTCCAGCTGTGGAACTACAAGTCCCATGAAGCAGTGCAATACTATGACAGCTCTAAGCATAGCTCTCGGGGAGGCAGAGGCATGATGGGATTTTGTAGTCTTGTCACAGCTGGAGTGCCAAGGTTAGCCATCACTGCCATAGGGCAACAGAGCCAATAACTGCAGGCTGCATGCCAACAATGCAAATTGTACACATCTTTCACATTCGCAAGAGCATTTCAAATCCCTGGTGCTCAGAAAGCACTGCTAGTGGGTTCCGGGCCTCAATGCATCTCTTTGGCCATCTTTGTAGAAGTAGCCACACAATCCAATAAAATATTGCATTTTACAATTTTTTCGATAAAAACGATTGCTTTTATAGAATGTGAAAGGTTTTGTACTCTCTTACAATCGAGAAATGTCATAGAATTTCTCCCTTATTTTTTAGTTGCCCATGCTGGTAAAATGTGATTGATCTACAGGCGAGTGTGCAGAAGCTGCTGAACCGGCGGGTTGGTGATCCACTACAGGGCTGACAGCAGGACCCTGGAGCACAGAGGATGGAAGAAGCCCCAGGTAAGTGTACATACCTGGGGCTTCCTCCAGCCTCCTCCATGCAGATCACTCCCAGGCCGCCCTCCACCGCTGCAGCCTGCACAATTCATCCCGAAAGTCCTTCAGTCCGAGGTGCACTGCACATGCGAGTCCCCATTGCACTCCTGAGGCCGGGAGTGTATTACTGCGCGGGCGCAGAACACTCTCAGCCACAGGAGCACGACAGGGGGGCGCTCATGGACGAACTGTGCCTGCGCTGACTGGAGGATTTTCCGGGGTGAATTGCGACTCAGGATGGTGAGGGAGTGGACTGATCAGGCTGGAGGAAGCCCCCTGGTATGTATAATTTCTTTTCCACTATCTCAGGATCCACTTTAACCTGCTGGGCGTTTTGATTATGCGCAGCCGTACGGCTGCGCATGGTTTTTTTTATACCTTTTTTTTTTTTAATCATGTAGCTAGCCTAGCGCTAGCTACATGATACCCCCCTCCCTTCTGATCGCCGCCGGCGCCTATGCCCATCAGGAAATCCCGTTCTGAACGAGATTTCATTGAGGGCTTTCCCCGAACGGAATGAAGTCATCGACGTCATAGGGAGTCCCGATCCACCCCTCAGCGCTGCCTGGCACTGATTGGCCAGGCAGCGCACGGGGTCTGAGGAGGGGGGTGGCCCTATTACGCGGTAGATAGCGGCGGATCGGCGGCGATTGGAGAAACACGCAGCTAGCAAAGTGCTAGTTGCGTGTTTCAAAAAAAAAAAAAAAAATTTAAATCGGCCCAGCAGGGCCTGAGCCGTGGCCTCCGGCGTCTCTGGACGAGCCTAGCTCGTCCAGAACACTAGGGAGGTTAAGGGCTTTTTCACACTGCAGGCGGTTTCAGGGTTTTTTTGTTACACGCGGGCGATTTTTAAAAATGCCCAAACGCTTGTGCAATGAATGTCTATGTGAAGGTTCATATCAGCGCGGGTCGTGTGCCATTTTTGAGGCAATTCCGCCTCAATGGAAGGTATCGGAGAAAAGCAAAACGCTCACAAAATTGCTTTGTGCAGCGATTGCATTCGCATTTTTAAGAATACATTGTATTTATTATTTTCCTGGTCAAAGAGTTCGCTTCCTGACTTGTGTCAGGGAGTGAATTACAAAACCGCTCAGAAAAAAAACGCTTAGAAACCCACGAAGCACAAAAACAAAATCGCCCACCCAAGCGGCGAGAATTGGGGGGGGGGGAAGACGCCTCAAAAACAGCCCAACGTGGAACGTTGTGCGTACGGAACGCAGTGTGAACAAGGCCTAAAGGCTCATACACGCGCTTAAAAGTCTTTTAAAGGAAAACTGTAGTGAGAGGTATATGGAGGCTGCCATATTTATTTCCTGTTAAACAATACCAGTTGCCTGGCTGTCCTGCTGGTCTATTTGGCTGAAGTAGTGGCTGTATCACACCAGAAACAAGCATGCAGCTAATATCGTCATATCTGTCAAAATTGTCCGAAACACCTGATCTGCTGCATGCTTGTTCAGGGGATATGGCTGAAAATATTAGAGGCAGAGGATCAGCAGGATAGCCAGGGAACTGGTATAGCTTAAATGGAAATAAATATGACAGCCTCCATACACCTCTCACTACAGTTCTCCTTTAAATACACAATTATCAAACAACTTGACGAAGTTGGACAACTTTTGTGAAAACGGCAAGGCGTTATCACTGATAAGAGGCGACCAACAACTGATAAGATGCAGCTCAAGTCAATCTAATGCTGGGTACACACTGAGATTTTATGGTCGATTTATTGTCAGATCGATTATTTCCAACATGTTCGATTTGCTTTCCGACCGATTTCCGAATATTTTCCGATCGATTTCATATTCAAGTTAACAGAAATCGATCGGAAAATACTCGGAAATCGATCGTAACGCAAATACAACATGTTGTAAATAATCGATCTGACAGTAAATCGACCATAAAATCTCATAGTGTGTACCTAGCATAACTGTTGGATTGATTTGAGCTGCGTCTTATCAGTCATTGGTCGCCTCTTATCAGTGATGACGCCTTGTCTTTTGCACATCTTTTACTTGACAAAAGTTGTCTCAAGTTGTTTGATAATTGTGCATTTAAAAGATTTTTGTTCAGCGTGTGTATTGTTGGGTGCACACAATACGTTTTTTCCGCTCGATTTTCCACCTGATCACTTTTTCCGCTCTATTCTCTTATCTGCCACTCGTTTTTCTTGTCTTTTTCCATTCACTTCTATGAGAAATCGAGCACAGAATCGATCAGAAGGAATATCAGACATGTCGGAAATGGACAATCGAATCCATCTATCGAGACGAAAAACTTATGGTGTGTATCCAGCATATGAGCCTTAAAGTGAACCTCCAGACTAAAAATCTACTCAGCAGAAATGAAAAGGCTTGGAGTTTAACAGTTTCACAGCATCAGTTTTTCTTATCAAAGCATCATTTTTGGCTGCATTTTTAGCTAAGCTCCACCTATCAAAGAAAAAAAGCCCAGGCTTTTTTCCCTGATGCTGTGCAAAGCATGATGGGATTTCCTATGTTGTTATTCACGTTGCCTAGCAACTGGGAGGGTGATCAGGACACAGGACAGTTAGAACTGTGTCTCATGCTCCCTGTCACCTCCTTTCAACCAAAATGATGGCTGCCCTCATAAAATCAAACATTTGCCTGTTCTTTTAAAACAGGGTGGGTAAGATTATATTACCGATCTATTTAATTAACATAACTAATGTAACTTAATGACAGTATGTTTGTTTAGGCTGCTGGAGTTCCTCTTTAAAGGAATAAAAATGAGATCACAGCACTTTCACACAACTACAGTGACATGGATTAGCTCGTCACAGCACAGGGACAGAACATCTCAGTCTACGGCTGGCTGAGGCTATCTGCACAGCAAAAAGGTCAAGTGGGGGAGGAAAAAAAAAATACCCTGGAGACTAAAGATAGACTACAGATAAATACCATCCCCTGCCTGTCTGAAAATAACCAGCTTCTTAATGTCCCGGCTACAGCCATCAATAACAGCATCTTAAGGCAGTCACAACTAGCCAGCCACCAGATAGTCTAGGCATCTATATATATTATGGCTACTCACAAATTACATTACAGTATAAACTCACAACCTCATGCTTCACATGCAGATGACCAGTACCTCTGGACCACTCAGCTGGCTTCTTTATTAGGTTTTCTTTTATAGTAAACTCTGATATAGAACTTTGAGTATGGTAAATGTCTAGGGCCCGGCCAAGCACCATTATAAGTATAGGAGAGTAATGCCTGGTATAGCAAACCCGGGTATAATAGAACTGTTATAGTAAACCTGTTTTTTGTCCCCTGCGGTATTACGTATCCGGCTATAGTGGAAAGTGGGCGGGCCATGTGTCATACATCAGTCAGAGATCCATGAGCAGTGGTCTGTGGGTGGGCTGGTAGCCACTTGTAGCCTGCTTACTATTCTGGGGGCTAGAGATCGCAAGTTGCATCTACTGGTGAGACCTATGCTTCCTGTAGAATATGCTGCCTGATTACTGAGGGAATAACCTATCATCTGTGACTTGCTTGTGCATGTGTGCTATGTATGTACATTACTTGCTTGTGCATGGCTGCAAGGCTACAGTATCTTCCGGGCTGCACAGCAATGTGGACAGAGAAGCACACTATCAATACTGTACTGGCATTAAAGTGGACCTGAACTCTTGCACAGGACAGAAGGCAAACAGAGAAATGCACCCTGTATGTATTTAGAGTTTAGCCTGTCTAATTCCCCCTCATCTGTGACTGTAAATGAGTGTAATTTGATCTTTCAGCTGTTCCAGTTCACAGCCTCGGCAGAGCAGCTAATTTGTAAACACAGGATGTTAACCCCTGTGTCTGCTTCCATGAAAGCAGGAAGTAGACACTGCAGGATTTGTATCAGCTGTAACAAAGAAATGTTTTTTCTGTAAAGGTTATTATTAGAGATGTCGCGAACTTCCGATTTTCGGTCCGCGAAAGGTTCAGTTCGCAAACCGCAATAGACTTCAATGGGGAGGCGAACTTTGAAAAATAGAAAAAATTCTGACGCCTGGAAAAAATGATAGAAACGATGTTTCGAGGGCTCTAATACCTGGAGGCAGACATGATTGAGTGAAATACACATCAAAAGTCCCAGGCAAAAATCTAGTTTTCACATAAGCCCCTATTTTAGGCCTCCCCTCCTCCCCTTCCACCTATTCCCTCCTATTCAGTAGGAGACCTTAGGCAAGTCTTCCTAACACTGCTACTGCCTATAGAGCATGTCCTAGTGGCTGCAGCTCTGGTGCTTTGAGTCCGCCAGGAGAAAAGCGTGATATAAATGTTATTTGTCTTGTCTAATTTTTCTCTTGTATTGAGCATAAATGGTAAATGCTAGGCCAGCTTCAGTTAGTAATGTTGTGGTACAGCGGTTCAGGTACTTGCCCACCACACATTGAGACCCGGGTTCAATACCCAGCCAATGTGAGTTGGCTTTTATGCTACAAATCCTTAAAGGGACCCCTAAACTGAGAAGGATATGGATTTTTCCTTTTAAAATAATACCAGTTGCCTGAATCGCCTGCTGATCCTGTGTCTCTAATACTTTTAGCCACAGCCCCTGAACAAACATGCAGATCAGGTGCTCTGACTGAAGTCAGACTGGATTAGCTGCATGCTTGTTTCAGGGTGTGATTCAGCCACTATTGCAGTCACAGAGATCAGCTGGACTGCCAGGCAACTGGTATTGTTTAACAGGAAACATCCATATCACTCTCAGTTAAGTTTCCCTGTAAGTAGCCTAATGTTTCTCTTGGATTGAGCATAAATGGTAAATGCAAGGCCAGCTTCAGTTAGTACTGTTGTGGTACAGCAGTTAGGGTGCTTGCCCACCACACAGTGAGACCTGGGTTCAATTCTTAGCTATGGTATGTAAACTGGCTTTTAAAATAATATAATTCTCTGGCAGACGAGACCCTCCTCCCTCCGGTAGGAGGGAATAGTTAGAAGGGTAGGAGGGTAGAGGTAGTGAGTAATGTACAAGAGCCTAATTAAACTCTCCCTAACAGAGTGTGTAGCAGCTGTCCCTTAACTAATTAGTGTAGGCAGAGGAGTGAGTAAAAAGGCTCAAGGACCTTGCCTTTTATAAGGGGGGGTGGTGCTCCAGGCGTGAGTGTAGTCTGATTGGCAATAATGTGCCTGCTGACTGATGTAGAGGGTCAAAGTTATGCTCCATAGAGCATCATGGGGGCGAATCGAACTTCCGCAAAAGTTCGCCTGGTGCACGCGAACCACCAAAGTTCGCCTGGAACCGTTCGCTACATCTCTAGTTATTATGCTGTTTCTTATCTTTCAGAGCAGAGAGGAAGTTCTGAGTTCAGATCCGAATTAACCACTTAAGGACCGGGGCTGCTTTAACAGATCTGTGCTGCGTGGGCTCTCCAGCCTGCAGCACAGATCAAGAATGAGGCAGGGCGATCAGACTTCCCCCCCCCCCCTTTTTTCCCCACTAGGGGGATGTCCTGCTGGGGGGGGTCTGATCGCCGACGCTCTGTTTGGCCGGGCGTGCGGGGGAGGCGGGTTCCTAAACTATTTTCCTCCCTCCGTCTCCCTCCCTACCTCTCGCTCTAGCTGTGGGTGGCACAGGACAGAGATCCTGTGCCGCCCACGATAGGCTTTAGCCTATCAGACGGCGGCGATCCCCGGCCGATCTCCTTTACGGCGCTGCTGCCGTATGGATGTAAACAGCAGGGATTTCTTCCCCGCGTGTTTACATTTAGCCTGCGAGCTGCGATCGGAGGCTCGCAGGCTGTTCACGGAGACATGACATGAGCGGCCGTTTCCATGGAAATCCACAAACGACCAGCCACCGCCTATCGGCGTTAGCTGGTCGTAATGTGGTTATGCAGCAGCTGGTGCATTTGGCTAGCGCATTCCCAGCGTGCATAAATTTGCATCTCACTGACCATGTGTCACGGACACTATTACCAGTGGGGGTATCTACAGTTCTTGCTAATAGGTCACCTGAACGTATCAGACTTGCCCACTTACTCCTGACCAGTGGAAGAGTATTCCGACATTCTTGTCCCAGTCCTGAAAAATCTTTTATTGGCCTTCCTGTTGTGCATCCTGATTTTGTTTCACTATGCTGTTACTTATCTTTTGAGAGCTTAGAGGAAGTTCTGAGTTCAGGTCTGCAATAAAAGGCCCCTGAATGAGGGATATGGAGGCTGCCATACTCATTTGCTTTGAAACGACACCAGGAAGACCGCTAGACAACTGGCAGCTGAAACAAGCATGCATCTAATCCAGTACACTGCAGTCAGAGCAGTAGATTGCAAAACACATCCAATTTTAGCTGGCCAATTTTTCCACTTCCATGTAGCATGAGATCTTATCTACACACCTACACAATCAATGTGTTCATAGTAGTCACAACTGGTTGGCCCGGATACTACATGGAGGTGGTAAAATTGGTCAGTGATCGGCCAATCAAAATTGGAGGTCTACCAAGCTTAAAAGGATCTTGAAGTGAGAGGTATATGGAGGCAGCCAAATTTATTCCCTGTTAAACAATGCCAGTTGCCTGGCAGCCCTGCTGATCTATTTGGCGGCAGTAGTGTCTGAATCACACCTTAAACAAGCATGCAGCTAAATCCAGTCAGACTTCAGTTAGAGCATCTGATCTGCAGCATGCTTGTTCAGGGGCTACGGCTAAAAGTATTAGAGGCAGGCAATCTGCACTGTTTAAAAGGAAATAAATATCTCAGCCTCCGTATCCCTGTGTTACATTGGGAATATCTACTGTATATACTCTAGTATAAGCCGACACCTTATTTTTTACTTAAAAAGAAGAAAACAAGCAAACAAAAATAAATGTGGAAAAAATGTTTGACCCGAGTATAATCCGGGCATAGCAAAAGCTACAGCACCACTCACAGCCATGGCCAGCCACTACCATATATTAGAAAATCAGCATAAAATTCAGCAGATTACAATAATAAGCCAGAACATAGGCCTACAATGGAGATGGACATGCAGAGAACTGTTGCAAAGTTTAGGCTGGCATGCAGAGCCACATAGTCATGTCTCTAAAGCTTGATAAAGGAATGCGAGGATTCTCACCGCTCAGTAGACACTGTTCCTGTATTCCTTCCAAGGCTACAACTCAAGATGAGGTTAGCAGGGACCTCCCATGGAAATGTCTAGTGTGTGGTTTCCCTCAGATGACTCACCACTGTGCATATAGTGGGGGCACTGTGGGCAGTGACTCAAGTATAAGCCGAGACACCCACTTTTGAGCCACTTTTTTGGCCCATAAATTAGGCTTATACTCGAGTATATACAGTTTGTCGATCATCAGTAGGGTTTGGATTGTCTGCACACTGCTGCAGAGGATTAAGCGGTATTTAGCCTCTGAAGCGGAGACTGGCATTTGGCACACATCAGCAGCCCCCACATTATCCTATAGCACCTGCTGCTTGTAATGACAGGTCCGGGGAATCACCCACCCACTCGCTGGTGTGTCTGCATCACATCCTGTCATCAAACGTCCCCAAACGCAGAGGACGCCTTCAATTAACAAAGAGAACAAAAAGCACATAGCAACATCCACTGTACGCTGTAAACCGATTCTAGGTGTGGGGGCTGAGGAATGCACTGAGCTCAGAAATGGCCAATCAAATGTACCCCCTGCCAATTCTGATTGGCTCAATTCCAAATAACAGATAGCATTCCATTTGCATGCACTCTCCCTGACCAATCACATTATCACACACGCTACAGACCTGAGTCACTAGATCCATGCACAGATGCTACATTTCCTAATGCTGGGTACACACGATGCATTTTTTCGGTCGATTTTCCATCCAATCGATTTCCGATTCGATTCGGTTATCTTTCCTTATCTATTTCCATTTACTTCTATGAGAAATCGATCAGAAAAACGATCGAAAATAATATCGGACATGTCGGAAATTATCTATCAAACAATCTAACACAAAATTGTTTGGTGTGTACCTAGCATAATATCTGGTACACACCATGCAACTTACCATGAGCTAGACGGGACATGTCTTATTTCCAACAGAGGTGCTATTCGTGCTACTGACGAGCTACTGTTTGTCCTCTATCTTAGGGCTAGTTCACACTTGATTTAAAAACGTATCCGTAGCTACGTTTTTTGTCCCGGACGAAAAACGTAGCCACGGATACCAATGTTAAAAATACTGCCTGATGAAGCAGGCTGTGCCTGCGAAACGCGTTGCATCTTTTTGGGGTACCAATAATACATTTATTTGTTTAATTCAGACAGTATTTGGGGTCTGCTTTCCGGAGGTAAGTCCACCACTGCCTCCCAGCAAATTTTAAAACTTTTATTACCTTTTATCCTGCTGGCGCCTCTGTTCTCTTCCGAAAACGTATTTCCAACAGGTCCGATCTGATTTCTGTTTTTTCTGATCGATTTTCCGAATCACTTTTATACAAAATTGATCGGAAATTAGATAGAACATGTCGGAAATATTCGACCTACCGATTGGACGGGAAATTGCATGGTGTGTACCAGGCATAAAAGCTCATACACACGTCCAATCAATCTCCCCAACTATCTTCGAAACTTGGTCTCTTGGAAGATAAGTTGGGCGTGTGTATGGCTGGCAAATAAGACGACCAACTGATCACAGGTTGTTTGCCAGATTCAACCGGTGGATCAATCTGCCCAACTCTCAGGCAGGTTGGAACAGGTGTAAAAGTCTTTTGGACAAGTCTGTTGGTTTTGAATGTGGACATGTTGTGCAGTTTGGCATTTAGCTCGCACGCATAGCATTGCAGTCAGTTGGTTGTTGTGAGTGTGTACCTGTCATGTAAACGACTTGTTGTATGGTTGGTCATGTTGTGCATTATGTTGGACGTGTGTATGAGCCGTAAGACCACACTTCATCAGAGCCAATGCGATGATATGCTTCTCAATGCGGCCGTTACAAAGCACTGCTCTACAGCGAGAGTAGCCTGAGGCCCCGATAGAGGCTGCCTAGGTTGCCCAGTGGATAAGAATAATAATTCCTTTTTTAATATATAGCGCTTTTCTCCTATCGGACTCAAAGCACTTGCGAGGCCGCCACTCAGTAGGAAGTAGCAGTGTTAGGGAGTCTTGCCCAAAGAACTCCTTACTGAATAGGAAGAGCCGAGATTTGAACCCAGGTCTCCTGTGTCAGAGGCGGAGCCCTTAACCATTACACTAACCAGCCACCACTGAGCTGGATGAGCTGGGTCTGGTCTCAGATTATTTGAGGAGGGCGAGGATTTAGTAAAAAAATAAAATAAATAAAATGCATAAACAGTTTACTTATTAACTTCCAAATCTGCCTCTCCCTGTACGAAGGCCCATCGCCCGCAGAGGGGAGGGTCAGTATAGCCTCATTTCTGGAGGGAAAACAATGAACTAAAGTGAGGCTGCATGACTTCCCATCTATAGCCCACACATGGGACAGTGATGTGTGCAGGTGATAGTGGCGCAACAGACACACGGTTTCCCAGCCCCCCCCCATGCATGTGACATGTGCGGGTGACATTGGAGTGACAGACAGCTTGACACAAAGAGCTTCACCGAGGCACAGTGACCGACACACAGAGCTCCCCCAGCACCCCATGCATGTGGCAGTGATGTATGCAGGTGACAAGCACGGTTTGGCACACAGAGCTCCCCCAGCACCCCATGCATGTGACAGTGATCTATGCAGGTGACAGGCACACGGTTTGGCACACAGAGCTCCCCCAGCACCCCATGCATGTGACAGTGATCTATGCAGGTGACAGGCACACGGTTTGGCACACAGAGCTCCCCCAGCACCCCATGCATGTGACAGTGATGTATGCAGGTGACAGGCACGGTTTGGCACACAGAGCTCCCCCAGCACCCCATGCATGTGACAGTGATGTATGCAGGTGACAGGCACACGGTTTGGCACACAGAGCTCCCCCCAGCACCCCATGCATGTGACAGTGATGTATGCAGGTGACAGGCACACGGTTTGGCACACAGAGCTCCCCCAGCACCCCATGCATGTGACAGTGATTTATGCGGGTGACAGGCACACGGTTTGGCACACAGAGCTCCCCCAGCACCCCATGCATGTGACAGTGATGTATGCAGGTGACAGGCACACGGTTTGGCACACAGAGCTCCCCCAGCACCCCATGCATGTGACAGTGATGTATGCAGGTGACAGGCACACGGTTTGGCACACAGAGCTCCCCCAGCACCCCATGCATGTGACAGTGATGTATGCATGTGACAGGCACGGTTTGGCACACAGAGCTCCCCCAGCACCCCATGCATGTGACAGTGATGTATGCAGGCGACAGGCACACGGTTTGGCACACAGAACTCCCCCCAGGCACATGGTTTGGCACACAGAGCTCCCCCCTGGTCACATTACCCGCTGGGCCTGCGCCAGGAGCAGCCAGAGGCGCCGCCAGGTCTGGAATTTCTTGCTGTCGCTGAAGTTGAAGGCCATCTCCCGGCTGGCATAGCGGGACACCAGCGGGGAGCGGTACCGCTGCACCTCCTCCGGCCCCGCAGCCAGCGGAGAGGCGCTCCCCGCCACCCGACCCGCTCCCTCCGCGCTCATTCCGCTCTCCATGCCTGCTGCGCGGCGCTCACAGGGAGGGGCGGGGCTTACAGGGTACTGCCAGCCCCTCACCAGCATGGCTCCTCCTCCTGACACACGTCACGCCTCACCAGCATAGCCACCCCTCCCCTTTCCCGCATCACGCCAAATTACCACGACTCCTCCTCCCTCTACTCGCGTCACGCATCACGTGTCCCGCCTGCCGTCCGCCATCTTTCAGTGCGCAGGTTCCGTTCTAACAGGCTCCAAGGCAACCGCTCTGACGTCACTGGCTGTCCTCGGGATCCTTCCGCATGCGCCGCGCGTTTCATTCTCCAATCTCCATCTCTCTCCTGGCTTTCTCATCTGTGCGACCCGCCCACACCGTCAGCCACGCCTCCAACTACCAACATCACGCCTCCAGTCACGCCTTCATCCTCTGTCACATTTCTTACCACACCTCCAGCTACGCCCACACCTGTAGTAAAGGCCAAGTGAAAAAATAGGAAGGCTGCTATGGTAACCAATACCAGTTGCCTGGCAACTGAATCACCCACCTGAAGCAAGCATGCAGCTAATGCAGTCTGACTCCAGTCAGAGCACCTGATCTGCTGCATGCTTGTTCCGGGGCTGTGGCTAAAAGTATTAGGCCCAGTGCACACCAAAAACCACTAGCAGATCCGCAAAACGCTAGAGGTTTCTGAAGCAGATTTCAGAGCGATTCTAGGCATGTTTAGGGCCCATTTACACTAGAGCATTTTGCCGGCGATTTCAGCAATAAAACCCTATGGGCCCGTTCTTACTTGGGCATTTTGCGCGAAACGCAAACGCGTCGACTGCACCATTTTCAGGCGATTTCCCGGCGATCACATTTCAGTGCTATAGAAGAGCTAAACTCAACCACGGAAAAATCGCCACAGTGTCCAGTGATTTTTTCGCGTGAAATAAAAAAATTTGCGGGAGTGATTTTTCCGCGATTTCACGCGTTTTGCACTTTCAAGTGTGAATGGGGGGTATTTATCCGTTAGCCGGGCGCATCCGGCAGGTGGCGCTGTTGATGTTAATTCCAATCATAATTACTTCACGTCAACCTGTGAATGTAAACCGCCGGATGCGCCCGGCTTAAACAGATCAAGCCGCCGGCTTGCTTCGTGTCTCGCTCTCCTCCCCCTCTTGCCCTCTCTCGTATGAGCCTTGGGGAGGGGACATGCGTGTCCCCCCAGAGTCGTTCGTCGCGGCATTGCGACGAACGACTCTGGGGGGACACGCATGTCCCCTCCCCAGTGTTCTATAGGAGAGAGGGCAAGAGGGGGAGAAGAGCGAGACACGAAGCAAGCCGGCGGCTTGATCTGTTTAAGCCGGGCGCATCCGGCGGTTTACATTCACAGGTTGACATGAAGTAATTATGATTGGAATTAACATCAACAGCGCCACCTGCCGGATGCGCCCGGCTAACGGATAAGTACCGAATGGGGCCTTAGAGAGGTTTTCTAAACATGCCTAGCGTTTTTTGCAGCATTTTTGTGTAGCACATTACAAATATTGTTACAGTAAAGCTGTTACTGAACAGCTTATGTAACAAAAACGCCTGGAAAGCCGCTCTGATCCAGCGTTTTTCAGAGCGGTTTTCCACTTTCCTATACTTTGACATTGACGCCTCAGAAATCTAAAAAATGCTGCAGCCCCCGAGTTTGCGTTTGTGGAAAAAACGAACCGCTGTGGTGTGCACCAGCCCATTCACTTTCACTAGCCAAGCGGTTTTCCCCCTGCAAGCGTTTTAAAAAACGCTTCAGAACCGCTCTGGTGTGCACCAGCCCTCAGAGACACAGGAGAGCCAGGCAATGTGCATTGTTTAAAAGGATATATGTCAGCCTCCATATTCCGCTCACTTAGGTTGTCCTTAAAGAGACTCCGTAACAAAAATTGCATCCTGTTTTATATCATCCTACAAGTTCCAAAAGCTATTCTAATGTGTTCTGGCTTACTGCAGCACTTTGTACTATCACTGTCTCTCAGGGTTGCCAACCTAATTTCTAATTTTTTACGGACAAAAGGTCCAAAAAAGCAGGACACACAAACTTTTGGACGGACATGGGGGGCGGAGTCAGCAGCGCACTTTTTCAGCGAGGAAAGGTCACATTTTTAAAAGTTTTTTTTTAAAAAAAAATTTAAGCTACATGGATCAAGAAAAAAAAGCGCTACACTAGCAGGAAACCTCATTGTGAACAGTTCTCTAATCACAGTAGCCTCTACAGCAAAGAGTTGTGATTAGTGGAATAGTGTGGGCTTAGTTTACTACAACCTATTAGAAATGAAGCAGTTTGAGCGGGTGCCGTCCACCCAATTATATTAGCTGCATCTCCATATGAATTATCCTGTTGGGTCCCCTAAAGTAGATCAGCACGACCACAAATGTATTAAAGGCGATATACATAGATATGACTTTATATCAGGGAATGAGGTTGTCATTGATTGATGTGATCACTGATCAACCCTGATTTGAGGGGATATAAAACAGTTATTTTTAATAATATTTAATAGAAGTACAGGTGAGTTCTGAAGCTAATAGAAGGGAAAACACTGCCTGCCACATCCAGCAGCTAGCGAAAGGGAGAAACAGAGCAGGAGTCAGAAGAGGCGATTTGTTGTCACAGTCAGCACTGTACTTCTTCACTTTCAGTGCAGAAACATTGCAGGCGCAGACAGCCTGTCCCTGACGCAGCATGCTGTGCACTGCTCATTTTTTTTCCTTTTTTTTGGGGGGGGGGGGGGGGGTGTTATTATTATTTTCCAAAGTGAAAAAGTGCAGTGCCCTGTGACAGCAAATCAGCTGTCCTGACTCCTGCTCGGATTCTCCCTTCAGCAGTTGTATTCATGCCTGGAGTGGCGGCTCAGTTTCCCCTTCTATTAGCTGCTAAGCTAATAAATCAGTTAACGGAGAATACAGTGAATAGCAGTGGCACACATTCCATCCCTGACTGAAAGACCTCTCAAGCATGAAATCACACTCATTCTCTATCCTCAACGAGAGAGTCAGCGAGCAGCGGCTGTACTGAGTCCTGACTGAGCCACACACGTTACATGGCTCAACTGGCTGTAGCAACTAGCAATGCTCCGTGCCATGCTGGAGGGAGAGAGGCTGGGGAGAACACAGGGTGAGCGTCCAGCAGCTCCTGGAATCTCTCTGGACCCCCACGTGGTACTCAGCAGTGTTCAAGTGCATGGCCGCTGCCTGGTGCTTTTTCCCTTTCCAGGAAGCAATGAATGATGGGCACAGGGCATTGTGGGGGTGACGCTAGCTTGGCTGCCTCAGGCTCTCACTTTCTATTGGTTGCAGAGATGGTTGTAAGAGATTGGAGGGAGGAGGAAAAGATGAGGACTCCTGCTTCAGCCGCACGGTGATGAGCAGCTCTCTATAGCGATGCGCACATGCGCATGAGGCAGAGGCACTGCAGAAACTGCACTTTTGGACGGACGCCTGTTACAAAATACGGACAGGAACGGACAGTGGATTTTCAGGGTCATTAGTACGGACTGTCCGTACTAATACGGACGCTTGGCAACCCTGCTGTCTCTGTAATAAATCAATGTATCTTTCTCCTGTCAGACTTGTCGGCCTGTGTCTGGAAGGCTGCCAAGTTCTTCAGTGTTGTGGTTCGGCTATGAATTCCCCTTCCAGGCCCCTCTCTGCACACTGTCTGTGTGTTATTTAGGATTAGAGCAGCTTCTCTCTTCTCTCTTATCTTTTACAAGCTGGATAAATCCTCCTCTGAGCTGGCTGGGCTTTCACATACTGAAGAATTACAGACAATGGCGAAGCTGTTTGCAGGAAGAAAAGAGCAGCCTGAAACTTCAGTGCATGAGAGATG
Source organism: Hyperolius riggenbachi (assembly GCF_040937935.1). NCBI lineage: Eukaryota > Metazoa > Chordata > Amphibia > Anura > Hyperoliidae > Hyperolius > Hyperolius riggenbachi. The sequence continues at coordinate 18,149,620 of NC_090654.1, read as the reverse complement.
CAGGGGGAAAGAAACACACAAATGATCTCTTGAGATTCAAAAGGAAGGGTGTATACAGCCTGCTTGTGTATGGATGTATTTTCTATGTGTGGACATGCTGTACATCAACCTACTTCCTGTTTTGGTGGCCATTTGGTTTGTTTATAAACAAACTTTTTAAAACTGTTTTTAACCACTTTTAATGCGGCGAGGAGCGGCGAAATTGTGACAGAGGGTAATAGGAGATGTCCCCTAACGCACTGGTATGTTTACTTTTGTGCGATTTTAACAATACAGATTCTCTTTAAAGGACACATCAACTCAGGGCAGTTGCTAGGCTCATGTGCACACAGGGCGAGGGTGTAAAAGTTGCACCGCCCCGTGGACTCAAGAATGTTATTTGCGATGCCATATTTAGCCCCCCAGTATAGGTAGCCAGGTATAAGTGCCCAGAGTATAGGTAGCCAGGTATCGGTACCCCCAGTATAGGTAGCCAGGTATAGGTTCCCCACTACAGGTTAGCCAGGTATTGGTGACCCCAATATAGGTAGCCAGGTATAGGATCCTCACTACAGGTTAGCCAGGTATTGGTGACCCCAGTACAGGTAGCCAGGTATAGGTTCCCCACTACAGGTTAGCCAGTTATTGGTGACCCCAGTATAGGTAGCCAGGTATAGGATCCTCACTACAGGTTAGCCAGGTATTGGTGACCCCAATATAGGTAGCCAGGTATAGGATCCTCACTACAGGTTAGCCAGGTATTGGTGACCCCAGTATAGGTAGCCAGGTATAGGTTCCCTACTGCAGGTTAGCCAGTTATCTGTGCCCCCAGTATAGGTAGCCAGGTATAAGTGCCCCGAGTATAGGTAGCCAGGTAACGGTGCCCCCAGTATAAGTAGCCAGGTATAGGTTCCCCACTACAGGTTAGCCAGGTATTGGTGACCCCAGTATAGGTAGCCAGGTATAGGTTCCCCACTACAGGTTAGCCAGTTATCGGTGCCCCCAGTATAGGTACCCAGGTATAGGATCCTCACTACAGGTTAGCCAGGTATTGGTGACCCCAGTACAGGTAGCCAGGTATAGGTTCCCCACTACAGGTTAGCCAGGTATTGGTGACCCCAGTATAGGTAGCCAGGTATAGGTTCCCCACTACAGGTTAGCCAGTTATCGGTGCCCCCAGTATAGGTACCCAGGTATAGGATCCTCACTACAGGTTAGCCAGGTATTGGTGACCCCAGTACAGGTAGCCAGGTATAGGCTCCCCACTACAAGTTAGGCAGGTATAGGTGCCCCCAGTATAGGTAGCCAGGTATAGGATCCTCACTACAGGTTAGCCAGTTATCGGTGCCCCCAGTATAGGTACCCAGGTATAGGATCCTCACTACAGGTTAGCCAGGTATTGGTGACCCCAGTACAGGTAGCCAGGTATAGGTTCCCCACTACAGGTTAGCCAGGTATTGGTGACCCCAGTATAGGTAGCCAGGTATAGGTTCCCCACTACAGGTTAGCCAGTTATCGGTGCCCCCAGTATAGGTACCCAGGTATAGGATCCTCACTACAGGTTAGCCAGGTATTGGTGACCCCAGTACAGGTAGCCAGGTATAGGCTCCCCACTACAAGTTAGGCAGGTATAGGTGCCCCCAGTATAGGTAGCCAGGTATCGGTGCCCCAGTATAGGTAGCCAGGTATAGGCTCCCCACTACAAGTTAGGCAGGTATAGGTGCCCCCAGTATAGGTAGACAGGTATAGGTGCCCCCAGTATAAGTAGCCAGGTATAGGCGCCCCACTACAGGTTAGCTAGGTATAGGTTCCCCTAGGTTCCACAATTAAAGGGGCACTATGGCGAAAAAATTGTAAAATGTAAAATATGTGCAAACATATACAAATAAGAAGAACATTTTTTCCAGAGTAAAATGAGCCATACATTACTTTTCTCCTATGTTGCTGTCACTTACAGTAAGTAGTAGAAATCTGACAGAAGCGTCAGGTTTTGGACTAGTCCATCTCTTCATAGGGTATTCTCAGGGATTTATTTATTTTCAAAAGCACTTAGTGAATGGCAGTTGCTCTGTCCAACTGCCAAATAACTGTGTAGCAAGCAGGGAAGCTGGCCAGCATCATTGTTTAAATCCTTTTTAGGGAATATCTTTATAAAGAATAAAAGCCTTGCTGAGAATCTGCTATGAAGAGATGGACTAGTCCAAAACCTGTCGCTTCGGTCAGATTTCTACTACCTTCTGCAAGTGACAGCAACATAGGAGAAAAGTAATTTATGGCTCATTTTACGCAGGAAATAACATACTTCTTATTTGTCTGTTTGCACATATTTTAAATTTTACAATTTTCCGCCATAGTGCCCCTTTAATCTGTATTAATTAATATATCTATGGGGATATGAGGTTGGCCATGTTGCAGCATTATATCTATGGGGATATGACATTGGCCATGTGTAACGATCGGTGTCAGCACGCAGAGAGAATTTGATTATTGGTGATCTGCAGTATCACCAAGAATACAGATATATACCTGATTATTGATGATCTGCAGAATCACCGATAATACAGATATATTACTAACCTCTGGACACCTATGTATATAAGACGTAACAGTAATACTTTGAGAAACACACCTGATGAGCAGGTGATCTTAGGCAGTATAGGCAATACTGCTTTAGAGAGTACAGGAACCTTCCAGCAGCCTGAGACTCTCCAAGGGGGGGGGGGGGGGGAGTCAGGCTGGAGGTAGGAAGGACCAGAGGGTAAGTGACACCAGAAGGTGGATGTCACTATCTGATCTAGAGACTATCTCTTAAGGGGAGAGATAGCTCTCGAGATCGGGCAAGCCAGGTCGGCAACACACGGACAGACAAAGTACAAAGACAGAAAGCTGATTCGGTATCCAAGGCAAGCAGGGTTTGGCAACGGAATATCAGATATGCAAGGTACCGAATCAGAGATCAGAGGAATAGTCAGGAAAGCAATAAGTCATAACAGATATCAAACAATGCCTAGTCTGGGTGTGAGGTCCGTGGTCTCTACACCCTGGAACTAGTCTGATGTATAACAGAAGAATAACACAAGTTCCCTAGTCTGGGTGTGAGGTCCGTGGTCTCTACACCCTGGAACTAGTCTGATGTAATAACAGAAGGATAACACAAGTTCCCTAGTCTGGGTGTGAGGTCCGTGGTCTCTACACCCTGGAACTAGTCTAACATATAACAGAGCAATAATACAAGTTCCCTAGTCTGGGTGTGAGGTCCGTGGTCTCTACACCCTGGAACTAGTCTAACATATAACAGAGCAATAATACAAGTTAACTGGCTCAGTGTGAATTCCCAGGTCCTCCTGGTTCAAACACACTGTTGGATCTGACTAAGGTCTGAGTGCTTCCACGTAGTGTTCGCAACGGCAGACAACTTGTGACTGGGCAGCAGTAACTATATATGGAGTAGTGCTCTCTGGCACCACCCCTAAGTGATCAACTAATAGTTACCAGCTCTGGGGTCAGCTGATCGGCTCGGTCAGCTGATCCCCCCTTGCCCATCATAAAAGTTCTGCCTCTCAGCACGCGCGTGCGTATTTCTAAGCCTGTGTGCACTAACAGACTCAGCCACACCAGACGCACGCTTCCGCGTGCAAACCACCGCATTGGACGCGGAATCAGCCACCTTGCTATCAGCACACGCGGCGGCTTTTCCACGTTCTCTCACACCATGTTGTAGCATTCTATCTATAGAGATCTACGGTTGGCTTTGATGCAGCAATATATCTATGGGGATATGAGGTTGGCCATGTTGCAGCGTTATATCTATGGGGATATGAGGTTGGCCATGTTGCAGCATTATATCTATGGGGATATGAGGTTGGCCATGTTGCAGCATTATATCTATGGGGATATGAGGTTGGTCTTGTTGCAGCATTATATCTATGGGGATATGAGGTTGGCCTTGTTGCAGCATTATATCTATGGGGATATGAGGTTGGTCTTGTTGCAGCATTATATCTATGTGGATATGAGGTTGGCCATGTTGCAGCATTATATCAAAGGGGATATGAGGTTGGCCATGTTGCAGCATTATATCTATGGGGATATGAGGTTGGCCATGTTGCAGCATTATATCTATGGGGATATGAGGTTGGCCCTGTTGCAGCATTATATCTATGGGGATATTAGGTTGGCTATGTTGCAGCATTATATCTATGGGGATATGATGTTGGCCATGTTGCAGCATTATATCTATGGGGATATGAGATTGGCCCTGTTGCAACATCATACCAATGGGGATTTGTGGAATTTTTTGTTGGGGGTGGGGGGGGTTGCATGTAGAGTTGAGCTGAAATTTTCGAAATTTCGCATTACTAAAATTACGCATGCGAAATTTGCGATTACGATGCGAAATTACAGTAGCGTAATTGCCATTAAAATCGTAACTGAAAATACCGTAAGCGTAATTTTCAACGCGAAATTTCGCGTTTCGTTCATGTCGTAATTTCGCATTAAACGCTACCGTAATTTCGCATTAAACCGTAACGCTCCGTATAATATAAAAAAGCCGCCGACTTTAAGGGTTAATAGCAAAGCCCCCTTAAATGCTAAGAGCCTCAAATTTGGAGAATATATTAAGGAGATCAGGAGGAATAAGAGGAAAAATTTTTTTTCAAAAAGACCTTATAGTTTTTGAGAAAATCGATGTTAAAGTTTCAAAGGAAAAATGTAAACATTTAAAAACCCGCCGAATTTAACGGTTAATAGCAAACCCTGCTTAAAGTTTAGGAACACCAAATTCCCAGGGTATATTAAGGGGATCAGTGGGAATAAGAGGAAAATTTTTTTTTTCAAAAAGACCTTATAGTTTTTGAGAAAATCGATTTTTAAGTTTCAAGGGCGAAAATGTCTTTTAAATGCGGAAAATGTCAGTTTTTTTTGCACAGGTAACAATAGTGTATTATTTTCATAGATTCCCCCAAGTGGGAAGAGTTTTACTTACTTCGTTCTGAGTGTGGGAAATATTAAAAAAAAACGACGTGGGGTCCCCCCTCCCAGACCTCTTTAACCCCTTGTCCCCCATGCAGGCTGGGATAGCCAGAATGCGGAGCACCGGCCGCGTGGGGCTCCGCACCCTGACTATACCAGCCCGCATGGTCCATGGATTGGGGGGTCTCGGAAGGGGAGGGGCAGCCAAGCTTTCCCCTCCCCCTCCGAGCCCTTGTCCAATCCAAGGACAAGGGGCTCTTCTCCACCTCCGATGGGCGGTGGAGGTGGAGGCCGCGATTTCCTGGGGGGGAGGTTCATGGTGGAATCTGGGAGTCCCCTTTAAAAAGGGGTCCCCCAGATGCCCACCCCCCCTCCCAGGAGAAATGAGTATAGAGGTACTTGTACCCCTTACCCATTTCCTTTAAGAGTTAAAAGTAAATAAACACACAGACACTTTGAAAAAGTATTTTAATTGAACAAAAAACATAACCACGAAAAAAGTCCTTTAATATTCTTAATTAACCATTAATACTTACCTGTCCCTTTAAATAAATGATCCCTCGAAATAGCCTCGGAAATGTTCTATCAGTTACAATGTAACAAAGTTATTACAATGTAACAACTTTGTTACATTGTAACTACGCCGCACCCGACGTCACTCACCGCCGCCGCGCGTCTGCACTGACCCGAGAGCTCTGAGCTATAGCTCAGAGCTCTCTAAAGCATCTTTGTATTTTGGCTCCAAGGAGCCCCATTGGTCCTTAGCAGACCAATGGGGTTCCTTCAAATCAGAAGGAACCCCATTGGTCTGCTAAGGACCAATGGGGCTCCTTGGAGCCAAAATACAAAGATGCTTTAGAGAGCTCTGAGCTATAGCTCAGAGCTCTCGGGTCAGTGCAGACGCGGCGGCGGCGGCGGCGGTGAGTGACGTCGGGCGCGGCGTAGTTACAATGTAACAAAGTTGTTACATTGTAATAACTTTGTTACATTGTAACTGATAGAACATTTCCGAGGCTATTTCGAGGGATCATTTATTTAAAGGGACAGGTAAGTATTAATGGTTAATTAAGAATATTAAAGGACTTTTTTCGTGGTTATGTTTTTTGTTCAATTAAAATACTTTTTCAAAGTGTCTGTGTGTTTATTTACTTTTAACTCTTAAAGGAAATGGGTAAGGGGTACAAGTACCTCTATACTCATTTCTCCTGGGAGGGGGGGTGGGCATCTGGGGGACCCCTTTTTAAAGGGGACTCCCAGATTCCACCATGAACCTCCCCCCCAGGAAATCGCGGCCTCCACCTCCACCGCCCATCGGAGGTGGAGAAGAGCCCCTTGTCCTTGGATTGGACAAGGGCTCGGAGGGGGAGGGGAAAGCTTGGCTGCCCCTCCCCTTCCGAGACCCCCCAATCCATGGACCATGCGGGCTGGTATAGTCAGGGTGCGGAGCCCCACGCGGCCGGTGCTCCGCATTCTGGCTATCCCAGCCTGCATGGGGGACAAGGGGTTAAAGAGGTCTGGGAGGGGGGACCCCACGTCGTTTTTTTTTATATTTCCCACACTCAGAACGAAGTAAGTAAAACTCTTCCCACTTGGGGGAATCTATGAAAATAATACACTATTGTTACTTGTGCAAAAAAAACTGACATTTTCCGCATTTAAAAGACATTTTCGCCCTTGAAACTTAAAAATCGATTTTCTCAAAAACTATAAGGTCTTTTTGAAAAAAAAAATTTTCCTCTTATTCCCACTGATCCCCTTAGTATACCCTGGGAATTTGGTGTTCCTAAACTTTAAGCAGGCTTTGCTATTAACCGTTAAAGTCGGCGGGTTTTTAAATGTTTACATTTTTCCTTTGAAACTTTAACATCGATTTTCTCAAAAACTATAAGGTCTTTTTGAAAAAAAATTTTTTCCTCTTATTCCTCCTGATCTCCTTAATATATTCTCCAAATTTGAGGCTCTTAGCATTTAAGGGGGCTTTGCTATTAACCCTTAAAGTCGGCGGCTTTTTTCTATTATACGGAGCGTTACGGTTTAACGCGAAATTACGGTAGCGTTTAAAGCGAAATTACGGCATGATACGACTGTAATGCGAAAATTACGCTTACGCGAAATTTCGCGAAATCCATCTTCATTACTATTATGTACTTACGGCCATAATCGTAATTACACTAATTACGCGAAATTTCACGAAATCGTAATTAGGTCATTACGCTCATCTCTAGTTGCATGTAGTATATTCATGTGAGCTGGGTTATATGATTTTTTTTTTTAACTGTTGAAGCAAGCCTCCTTTTTAAAGAGACTGTGTAACAAAATGTTCAGCCTTATTTCTTCTAACCTATAAGTTCCTATACCTGTCCTAATGTGGTCTGGATAACTGCAGGCTTTTCTAGTTGCATTGTCTCTGTAATATATCTAATCTTCTTTTCTTTGTCAAACCAGGGAGGAATGTGCTGCCTCTGCTGTGATATGGAGAAGTTATCCAAGCCCCCTCCACTCTCCTGTGTGTATGAGTCACAGGCAAGGTCTCTGCTCCCAGCCAGCCTGTCTGCGAGGTTTACAGAGCTGTGACCTTGTGAACAGCTGTTAGTGCAGAGCGATCAGTGCGGACCTCAGACAAGCAGCTAAGGCAACAAGTGGGAGTAACATTCCAGCAGTCAAGTCACTCTTGAGAGGAGCCTCTGCAAACAGGCACCTACTCTGATGATGTATTTCCTGTTTGGCATCCATCTTCATTGTTTACAAAAACCATGAATAAAACAGTGGTTTTATCTCCAAGAAAGCAGCGGGGAGTGGCGAAAATGTCACAAAGGGGGTAGGAGAAAACAACAAACAGGGTTGTACGTTTATTTATGTAAGATTTTCACAGTACAGATTCTCTTTAAGAACTTTTCATTGAAGAAGCTAAAGACGTAATAAAACGGTCACCTTTGATTCAGGCCTAAGAACATTTGACAGGTGGATACAGTTAAAGGGAACCCAGGGCACGAGGTATATGGAGGCTGACATGTTTATTTCCTTTTAAATAATACACATTGCCTGGCTGTCCTGCTGATCCTCTACCTTTAATATTTTTAGCCATAGACCCGAAACAAGCCTGCAGAAGATCAGGTGTTTGACAAAAATCTTACAAGATTAGCTGCATGCTTGTTTCTGCTTTGTGATTTAGACCCTACTGACCAGAAAGATTAACAGGACAGCCAGGCAACAGATATTATTTAAAAATAAATACATATGGAAGCTTCCATAGGTCTCACACGTTGGGTTCTTCTTAAGGTAGGAGGCTGAGAATACTCCAAGAAATATTATTGGCACTGAAAATAGAACCTTCAGCTAGGTATACCTCTGAAAGACACATGCATGTACTTTAACCAGTCCATGCTGACAAGAGTGTGTTGACTGGCGGATTGGCAGCAGTATGCGATCATGGTTTGCCACAGCTCTGCAGCACATTGGCAAGCAAAAGCTAGCAGCTGGTCCCTATGTTATCAGAACAAAGTTATCTTTCCAGTAGTCTCCTGACGAAGTCCTTGGGGGCAAAACACGAAAGGAAGAAGCATTTTTTTTCCATTAGATAAGTTGTCCTTCTTCATTATTTAATTTGATTATAATAAAATTAGTAGCAATCTAGTCTACAACAGACTGCAACAACAAACTATGATGTAATAGGCTGTTTCACATGAGAAAGAAGGGATGGAAGCAAGGAGGTGTAGAATTATCTACAGAAGCTGCGGCTTGGCCCAGGAGCAGGTATGGTAGGGGTGGGTCAGTCACTTTCTTTATCTGCTTCTTTGCGTTCTCCACCATGTGACCACCAGATGTATTCTTGAATTGGGAAGCAAAACATGAAAGGAGTGCAATATGTGTGCAATGTAGAGATGGATTAGGTATTCACGGATGCAAGGTTGGCAGGATGTTGCATTTTTACTTAAAGAACAACTATCAAAGAAACTGTTTTTCTTTATACCCCGCACACCTTATAAAGCTTTTAGCCAGCAACACTAGAATGCTTTTCAGAGGTCTCTCAGCACAGAGTGTGTGAAAAAAAATTGCTTTATTTATACCAGCTGAACGTAGCAAATTTGTTTCGCCATCGGGGAGGCAAAGCTGAACTGTAGCCTGGCTGTAAACTGTTCACTTCACACTGCAAGGCAGAGAGACCGGCTCAGGCACACAAAGCTGCAGCTGATGACTATTTACACACATTTGAAGCTATATGTCTGCTTTCTTTAATTCTAAACACATTTTACTCACAGGATTACTGCTAGTGAAGATGATTTATGTATGCCCAGGGGCGCCTCTAGCCATTTTGTCACTCCAGGCGAGAACACCTGTGGCGCCTCCAACCACCCATACCCCCCGTAGTGACGCCCTGCCCCCCCCCCCAATAAAGGATATGGCAGTGTTTTACCCCAAAAAATTGTTAAAGGGGGCAGGAGGAGGCAGAATGAGGCACAGGGAGAAAGTAGGGGGCAAAAAGGGGAACAGAAGGATGCATAAAGGGGGACAGGAGGAGGCAGAGGGGGATGTAAGGAGGCACAGGGAGACAGAGCCACAGGGAGACAGAAGTCACAAAGGGGCACAGAAGGAGGCACAGGGGGACAGAGGATGGTGCAGGGGACAGAGATGGCACAAGGGGACTGAAGAGGCACATGGAGACAGAAGGAGGCACAAAGGGAGACAGAAGGAGGCACAAGAGGACAGAAGGAGGCAGAGTGGGACTGAAGGAGGAACAAGGAAGAAGAGGTAGCACAGGGGACAAAGAAAGGTACAAGGGGACATAAGGAGGAACAGGGACAGAAGGAGGCAGAGGTGGCACAGGGGGACTGAAGGAGGAACATGGAGACAGAAGGAGGCACAAAGGGGGGGAAAGGATGTACAAGGCACAGAGGGACACAGTGGCAGCTGCCTGTAACTAACGCTAAGCAGATGCAGCAAAAGCAAGTAATAGAACACGCGTGGGAGTGGGGCTTAGTCAGGGGCATGACTTAATCCAGGGGGAGTGGCCTAATCCAACAACATGGCGCCCCCAGGACCAATGACAGTCTAGGCAATGGCCTGTACTGGCTCCCCGGTGTATGCCGGATGTTCTGGACACAGTCCTCAGTAGTAATGCCCACAGTGAACAATGTTCTCTGTAAATGTCATATTTTCTTCTCATACGTTATAAAAAGATTTAAAAAAAAAAAAAGCCTTTGTATTGCTATTTGCTAGTAAATACTGGAAATATATGTGGTATTTAGAATTTTAGTTAACTTTAATTATTGTCCTTTAACATTAACTGAATAAGGTGGCATTCGATTCCTGCAGTTTTGGATACTGGGACAGTAGTAAGGACTTCTTAAAAATTGCATTTCCAGTCTTCATTGCCAAGAAGAAACTTTGTATCGGCAGTGGAGATTGGAATGGGAGTGAGGCAGGAGACTAAAGGCTTATACACACATCAGACTATAGTCTTTTGAAAATGAAAGATCACAGACCAATCTTACCACCCTTCATGTAGTATGAGAGCCATACTCTACACAGTCTTTTCTATGGAGCTGAACTCCCCATCAGAAAAAAATCTTTGCAAGATGCTGCACACAAAGATGCTGTACACACGCAACAGATCAGTATCTGCAAAAGATCTGTTCCTGCCAAAAATCCATTCCTGCAAATTGCAATGATAGTCTATGAGATCTGCAGATCATCATAAACACATGATTTAACTGACATTCATCTGCAGATCAAGCATTTATCCGCAGATCTGAAAATCCATCCTGGTGGATCTGATCTGCAGATGAATGTCAGTTAAATCATGTGTGTATGATGATCTGCAGATCTCATAGACCATCATTGCAATTTGCAGGAATGGATTTTTGGCAGGAACAGATCTTTTGCAGCTACAGATCTTTTGAGTGTGTGCAGCATGTTTGTGTGCAACATCTTACAAAGATTTTTTTTTTCTAATGGAGAGTTCAGCTCCATAGAATAGACTGTGTAGAGTATGGCTCTCATACTACATGAAGGGTGGTAAAATTGGTCTATGATCTTTCATTTTCCAAAGACTATAGTCTGATGTGTGTATGCACCTTCAGAGCCTGGAGATTGGGATTATGGGACATGTATTTACAGCATCCTCTCTTAGGGGGGGGGGGGGGGGGGGATATTGAGATGGACTCTCTGTTGCATCATGGAACACCAATGACTACTGACTGGCTGGGGCTTTGTTGATTATCGGAAAACAACAGTTGTTGCAAAGGTAAAAGGGATCACAATAGCAGCGGGAATGACAATCTGTGTGCCAGCAGGAGCAATAGAAATGTGAAACTTTTCGGCCGAAGGTAGGGCAAGGTAAGAACAAATTCCCTCAGGTACAAATTGGGGCAGGAATTGGAACCCTGCTTAACCTCCTTGCCGGTTATCCCGAACTCAGCTCGGGGTAACCTGCACAGGAGGATATCTCAGGCCCCGCTGGGCCGATTTGCATATTTTTTTTTGTTACAAGCAGCTAGCACTTTGCTAGCTGCTTGTAACTTCCGATCGCCGCCGATCCGCTCCCCCCCCCCGCCCCAGACCTCTGCGCTGCCTGGCCAATCAGTGCCAGGCAGCGCTGAGGGGCGGATCGGGATTCCCTGTGACGTCCCCGTCGGTGACATCATCCCGCCCCGTCGCCATGGCGACCGAGGAATCCCTGCAGGAAATCCCGTTCTCAACGGGATTTCCTGCATACTCTGATCGCCGAAGGCGATCGGAGTGGGTGAGGGGATGCCGCCGCTCAGCGGCTCTCATGTAGCGAGCCCTGGGATCGCTACATGATTTAAAAAAAATTTTTTTAAAAAAAAGTGCGGCGCTGCCTCCTTGCCGGATTTTTTAGACCGGCAAGGAGGTTAAAGCAGATCCGAGATAAAAACTAACTATAACAAGTAACTTGTCTATATATCTTATCTAAAGTTTAAATGGTTTACACAGCAAATCTAGCTGCAAACAGCTTTAATAGAAAATACCTGTAGATATTGCTCTGTGCACAAGAACGCTGTATGGCTACTTAGAGAGTGCAAAGGCCAAACAAAATTGCAAAATTCTTTAATAAAAAATGATTATTTATTCCTGTGATACAATGACAGCGGCCATGTTGTTTGTAAACATTACTTAGAGGCAGGCTTATCTGCATCTTGAGCCATCAGCCTAATCCACTCGCCTCCTCCCTCCTGCCCTCTGCCTCTGAAATCAATGGCTAGTAACACCTCCCCCTGCTCCTGCCCAGACTGAGCTCCCATGAGCCCTTGCTACTGCCAAGGCTCTCTGAATCTGTGGGTGTGGCTTATTTAGTTTATAGGGAATTAGAGCATTAAAACAAAAAAAGTATTTGGCTTGAGGAATGCCCTATAAACAATAGGAAAGGAACACAATTATGCAATGTGTAAAAGTTTACCTCGGATCCATTTTAACCTCCTTAGCGGTATGCCTGACCCTGCTGGCCCCAGGAGTCCCCCATGCATAATTAATGCAACCAAATGGGTGTAAAACGTTTAGCTAGCACTAGGCTAGCTAGTACAAGTGTCCAGCTCCCCCCGATTGCTGCTGATCCCCCCGTTAATGCATTACCCAGCCTGGATCCAGCGATCGCACAGCTCCGGTCTCTCTATGGGGAGGATCGGGTTTGCGCATGACGTCATGTGCGATCCTCCCCATAGTGAAAACTGGAGCTGAAGAAAGACTGCGCCGATCGCTGGATCCAGGCTGGGTAATGTATAAACGGGGGAGCGGCGGGGACGGTGCCGGACATTTGTACTAGCTAGCCTAATGCTAGCTAAACGTTTTACACCCATTTGATCGCATTTATTAACTTGGGGACACAAACTGGCTAAACCTCCTGAGCGTTACCGGTGCCGGACATTTGTACTAGCTAGCCTAATGCTAGCTAAACGTTTTACACCCATTTGATCGCATTTATTAACTTGGGGACACAAACTGGCTAAACCTCCTGAGCGGTGTAACGCTCAGGAGGTTAAAGAGCACCAGAGGCAGATTTTTTAATTCTTAATAGGACAGAGGCATGACCTGTGCACAATGAAATGCCTCTGTGAATATCAGGTAACGCTCTGCCCCCCCTCCTCCGCTTGTCACAACAAAGCAGACAGGGTGGCCAGGGCTTTGGCAAAAAAACAAAACAAAAAACACCTGCCTGAATGAATTTCAATGGAAAAGGTTAACGGGTCATTGCAGTACCAGACCCGTTTCGCGGGAGTCTCCAGTTCCTACCAGATCACGCTGTTGGACCTGCGAGCACTCCTGCCCCTTGTTCACCGGAGATTCCTGTTTCCAGTCCAGGGACTCTGGTTAATAAGCCGCAAGAGCTGCTGCCCTCAGCAAATCGGTATCCATACAACCAGGTGCGTTACACGAAAATAACTGCAGGGAGAGCCCGGGTGAGGGAGGAAGGTTCTGACCTCCCCTCCACACTGCTGCTCCCCCTTCCTGACTGCTAGCCCCCCCCCCCCGATGGGTGCCACCCTCCACTTCTGCTGCCTGAGGAACCTGCCTCACTCCGCCTCTTGGACGGCCCGGGGTTGCCCAGACCCCTCCTGTCCTGTATCACTAAGAGAGCCTGGCATGACTTGATTTTAAAGCAAGTACTATTTAATAAAGAGTAACAGTTAGGCATGAAACCAAATAAAATTCTTTATTTCTATCTGTTGAACATATAAAATGTATGTTGAAAAGGCAATGCCTAATTTCAATCTTACTTTTTTATTGCAGCTATTAACCTCCTTGCAGGTTATCCCGAGCTCAGCTCGGGGTAACCTGCGCAGGAGGATTTCTCAAGCCCCGCTGGGCCGATTTGCATAATTTTTTTTGTTATATGCAGCTAGCACTTTGCTAGCTGCTTGTAACATCCGATCGCCGCCGATCCGCCGCCCCCTCCTCCAGACCCCTTGCGCAGCCTGGCCAATCAGTGCCAGGCAGCGCTGAGGGGTGGATCGGGATTCCCTCTGACGCCCCGACGTCGGTGACGTCATCCCGCTCCGTCGCCATGGCGACCGGGGAAGCCCAGCAGGAAATCCTGTTCTGAACGGGATTTCCTGCTTACTCTGATCGCCGGAGGAGATCGGAGTGGGTGGGGGGATGCCGCTGCTGAGCGGCTATCATGTAGCAAGCCCTGGGCTCGCTACATGACAAAAAAAATTAATAAATTAAAAAAAAAGTGCTGCGCTGCCCCCTTGCCAGCGGGAATTAGACCGGCAAGGGGGTAAAATCCTCATGTCCCCAGCTCTTCTAGTAGGCAGAATTCACCCGCAAAAGTAGCAGTGCAGGATGGGAGTTCTCTACTTTCCTCCCCTTCTCCACAGACACAGCTAGTTCAGCCTGATTCACTCTCCCACCTACTCCATTCATTGGTTGCCTCTCAGTCTGCCAGTCCGCCCCCTCCCCGCACTCCAGCCGACAGGCATGATCTCCGACGAATTATGTGGGCACCTCTGCATACAAGGGGACCCCCCCCGGCCCTGCTACCATTTCCACAGGGTTTCCCTGCATTTAAACTCAACCTTATAGCATCCCCGCTTGGAGCTGTCCCGCAGCATTGTAGAGATTGGCGGGGGAAGAATATATGCAGCGCACACAGTCTCGCCTCAACATGGTTCCAGGCGATGGAGCTGCATTTATTCTTCCCCACTAAGCGCTGTAATGCTGTGGGACGAGCGGGGATGCTGCAGGGTTGAGAGGAAATGCAGGTGGAATCCCTATGGATATAGTAGCAGGGCTGGGGGGGTTCCTATGGATGCTAATGCTATTGCTGTAGGGAGGAGTAAGGGAGGAAGTGACCTCAGCATTGGCTTCAGCTGGAGGGACTAAAGATGGCCCCTGCCAGCAAACCGAATTCTCTCCATTTACCTTTTTCTATTTGATAAAATTAACTGAAATCAACATGTGGACAGTGCAATACATCTATTATGTAAGTAGAGCCTGTATTTATCTACTTATATATGTAGTTTTTTTTTTTTTATCTGGCATAGTATGGCTGACAGCTCCTCTATAATGTTTGGTCCTCTAAAAAAAAATTAAATAGAGATTCTCAGGGATGGGTTGCTTTACATGGGTTCCAAGAAACTTACTGAACATACCCTGGAGATTTCCTTCAACATTTGCATTTGAAAATACTTCTATCTGATACAGCAGTGTTCTCTCCAACCACTTTTAGCTGGGCGCTCCACCTGGCTAATTTGAATGAGCACCCGGCTGTCATCTCACATCGCTGGCTTACATACCGCGGCTCCTGCTCTGAGTGTTCTGCCCCTTTTCTACTGCATCACCTCCTTCCTCCACAAAAGGTATATTCGAAGCATGGTAACCAGGGATCGTAAGTCAGGGGTGGAACTATGGGAAGCAGGCCTCCCACCTTTTGTTTTTACTTTGAAACTGATCAGCTGCTTTGGCACGTCCGCCTCCTGTGTGTGCAGCTAGTGGCTCCTTTCCCCGCTCTGACACATTGGCCTCAAATTCATAAAAGGCTTTGCGGTAAAAAAAATCTGGGAGGGAAAATACCGCATTCGGTATTTTAAACCTTTGTGTGCTAATTCATAAAGATTTTCACAGCTGCCTTTGAAGTTCGGTAAATTACCGCAGCCCATTGCCCTCAATTCTGGTAGGGTTATCAAATAAATTACCTCATGTGAGGTAATTTACCTCATGAGGTAATTCAATACCACATTTAGCAATTCTGGTAGGTTTCAGTCATGTTTACCTCATGAGGTAATTTACTTAAAGAGGATCTGTAACATCAAAAGATCCCCTGGGGGGTACTCACCTCGGGTGGGGGAAGTCTCCGGATCCTAATGAGGCTTCCCACGCCGTCCTCTGTCCCACGGGGGTCTCGCTGCAGCCCTCCGTACAAGATGACGTCATTATTTACCTTTCCGGCGCTCTGACGGCTGTCGGCTCCGAACTACACGGAAATACCCGATCGCCGTCGGGTCTGCTCTACTGCGCAGGCGCAAGTTTCCGGCGCCTGCGCAGTAGAGCGGACCCGACTGAGATCGGGTATTTCCGTGTAGTTCGGAGCGGAAAGCAGCCACAGCGCCCCCGCTGGAGCCTGCAAAGGTAAATATTGAACTGACAGTCGGGTCTGTCGCCGGCTGTTCGGAGGGCTGCAGCGAGACCCCCGTGGGACAGAGGACGGCGTGGGAAGCCTCATTAGGATCCGGAGGCTTCCCCCACCCGAGGTGAGTACCCCCCAGGGGATGTTTTTGAGGTTACAGAGTCACTTTAAAATAGCTATTCTTATGGAAATTAGGGGGCATTAGCACATAATTTTCCGATCAGTTTAAGACCTGCCTGTACCTGGAGGTAAAGTAAATTTGTATGCATTTTGCAGTTATTAGTGGAGTTCCTATTGCTGTTTTAGTGTCGTTTCGATGCAGGCTGTGTAATAGAAAAGAATATTATAAATAAAACGCCAAATATTTACTGGATTGTGTTTTTTTTTTATAAGGGATACCTATAACTAAACGTTTCACAGGTTGCTACATAATCAAATACACCTTTCCCCCCCTCAAAAAAAAAAATCTTCCAAAGACTATCCTAACATGGAAGACAATTAAAGACTACTATTTATTTACTGCATGCTTACCGCTGAAATACCTTATGTTTTACCTTACTTTATGCATTTAGCTCATGATTTACCTCATGTTCGGAAATGAACAAGTCTTTCAGAATTGCTAAAGAAAAAAAAAAAAGAGAGGAAAATACCGCATGAGGTATTTTACCTACAAAAAAAATAAAAAAATATTTACCTCACATAGCTACCAGAATTGAGGCCTAATGTTTTATAAGATCCATGGTCGTGATAGATCTGTTAACAATATGTTCACTTTGGAGGTATTACAGCAGCCAGGTTAAATAATATCATCTAAACATGAAAACTAAATTGATAAAAAGAAATGAAAACAAACACAGGAGACAATTTTAATTAATGCTTTAGCAGCCAAACACATTTTAATAGACTTTGTATTCCAAGAACTCCCCTTCCCGCCCCCCCAAAAAATATCTTGTCGTAGTTATAATGTGAAGCAACAGAGTTGCACATAATACAATCAAACATTTTCTAAAACAAGAAAAAAAAATAAGCTTGTTAAAAAGCTCCCGCCCCTGTTCCCTCCCCCCTTTTGAAAAATTAAACCAAAAAAACAAAACAAAAACAAAATAAAATAATTTTCAGAAGACTCCACATGTAAATCCCTTGTCTACCAGAGATGCCCTTACTCTCAGGAGCCCGCTGGTAGAGAATGGATAAATATATAACATTTGACAGGTATTCTTGAGAAGTTACACAGACATTAACCAAAGCATCCAGAAAAAAAAATTTCCTGGTACCCCACCCCTCATCCCAATAACCTGGGTATTTTGCCTCTTAAGTCTTATGTAATGGATACAGTACCAGCTGCTGCAAAACACAAAAATTTGTAAAATAAAGACTACAGTCTCAGCTTATACACAACTTAATATAGAGTTTAAACAATTTTTTTTTTTTTTTTAGTTTGCATTAACTGACAAAACAGAAAATTCCTTCTTGTAAGTACCACAATACTATTTAGATTTTTTCTTTTTAAACATGGTCTGCAGAAACATTACATATAAAATATCGAGGGCATTGCGTTGGATGGATAGGCTGAAATGTCTAAGTTGGTTTTTAGAGGCTGCGGAAAAAAATATAAGATTACACGTGAAATACATCCAACGTTTTAGCCTGAGGAAAATCAAAAACTTGTTGAAGAACCTGATTTTGTCAACGGTGTCTCTGGACAAAATTTGGCATAACCAGTCAACAAGGCAGTCAGGAATTCAACTGGTCTTGGTGATGTCGCTAAGTGCCGTACTGAGTGTTTGTTTTTTTCATTTTTTTTTTTTTACCTGTTGAATTTAACACAAAACGGGTGATTGACCACCGAGCATTTATCGTCCGATTGATGAACAGGTTATCAAAACAGGAATCCTTCTCACAAGACAAAAGCCTGCTTTCTTTCCCGGGCTTGGAAGCAAAAAGGTTTTTGGTGGACTGAGATTGCTAAGCGTTGCATTGCTTCTAGTAAGGTCAATGGGCTGGAAGGACTCTAAGGATTCGTCAATACTTGGAAAAATTGGGACCCACAATGCTTTGCAAGACAGAGCAGAGCTCCTTCAAGTATAGCTTAAAACTGAAACACTGAATTCTGACGAAGGCTTTTGAGAAGTTCTTGTAAATCACGTACTGCCAAGAGGCTCAGATATATCAACAGGCAGCAAAGAAAAAATAATAATATTTATATCAAACTATTCTCTTTGTTAGCTGATCACTGTAGTACATTTAAAGACATTTCAGTCTACTTCTAACCTCCTGGAGGTGGCACGAAACAAAATCAGTCATGAACTCTTAAACAGAAGCTCCAATATTTAAGTATTAGACTGCTGCTGTCATCAACCCGCAAAAATCAAAAACATGTCACACTAAAGATTCAAAAATAGATTCATCAGAACCACCAGAGCTTATTTAACATCCCAGTTTTTGTAGTTGCTTAATTTATTCATTTATTTTTTTGCTCCCTTATCTATTGCAACTCACCCATTTTTTGTTTCTGCTCATACTTATTCCAGAAATAGCAAGGAGAGCCCTGAGCTCGAAGCAACCTCCTTCAGAACCACAAAGACTCTTTTACTGTAGCCTAACAAATGTATATAAAAATAAATGCAACAGAGTGTAAAATAATTACAGATGTCAGTTACTTCATGTACTTTTTTGTTTAATGCAAGCAAAAAAGAATCCAGAAATGATTTAAGACACCTTTAAGTAGAGTCTAAATGACAAGCAATGTTACCTTGAACATCCGTCCAGAATTCAAGACACATTTGGTCTATAAACCATCACAATATCCGGCAAAAAAAAAAAAGGTATATTTTTTAGACACACTCAAACAGTAACTGCATTAAAAGCTTACAAAAAGATAATAATACCTTTGGCAGCGCAGGGAAAAGGGTACATAAAAGTTAATGGTTAAGGATGTATTGCAAACCTAAGGAATAGGACTGGGGTGGGACTGCGCTGACTTTTTGTCCATAAATGGATTGTAAACAGTGGGCAGTCAGTTTAAGCCCACCCCTATCCTGTATCATGGAGTTTGTGTAATATCAAAGCGTTGCACATGTCCTTAGCTGTAGGTGGG
This sequence comes from Hyperolius riggenbachi, assembly GCF_040937935.1. Lineage (NCBI taxonomy): Eukaryota > Metazoa > Chordata > Amphibia > Anura > Hyperoliidae > Hyperolius > Hyperolius riggenbachi. The sequence continues at coordinate 18,130,487 of NC_090654.1, read as the reverse complement.
TTGAAGTAGAAGTGATAAGACAGCTTGTCCTTTCCATTCATCCTCAAGGACAACAGCCCGTGAATGATAATTTTGATAAACAACCATATGTCAATGCAAGGAATGGGCTATAGAATGCCAAGCAATCATATAAAGGTATCCTTCAGCCACAATTTCGTCTCTCTCGGGATTTCAATGCTGTATGGCCAACACATTTTGGCAGTGTATGGGAAATGACAGCGATCAATTTCAGTAAACCATCTCCGAGAGGCGAACCGAGCCGAGAGGTAAGTTTAGACATTTCAGCTGATGCCAACACTATTCGTTCACAGATCAGCTCATACAAAACAAGTGAGAGTTTATACTGTGAGCACAAGAAAAACAAAACACAACTTTATCTAATAGCCACCCTCTGAAATCTTCAGGGACTCATACCATCATTCAATATGCAATTGACTGATACCAAGACCTGCTGCTGTCCATACCATGTGAAAAAAAAATCTAATGCCCCTACCATGAACTGTTTTACTAGTAACAATAATTATTGCCCCTGATGTTTTTTCAGAAACTGGTGAAATGGGTACATAAAAATGCATGTTTTATTACTACTGATGTACTGAGATCACGCCTAAAAAAAGTCTGCAGTCTTGTGTATTTAAACACAAATTAAATAGAATACATATTTTTAAATTGTCAACTAGCTATGATTTTTAGATTGTTGCAAACTAATAAATGGTGTGAAATGTGTAGAGTGTTGAAACTTCTTTCTGGTACAAATACCTTGCAGGCTAATTCTTTGTTTTATTTTGAAAAAAAAATAAATCATGTTATATTACTCAAATATTCACAGTACTCAAAGAATGCAAAATTGTAATCAGCAATTTTGATGTATTATTTTTCTCATTAAAAAAATATCTTTCTTCCTCCTAGATTTTTTTATTTTATGAACCTTTCCAAATTGAATTTCAATTAAAGAATAGTTAAAAAAAACAGGCACAATACAATTACACATATAAAAGCCATATGCCATTTTTAAATTTCCAGAAAGGCCTATTTAGTTCATGCTTTACTGGTTCAACTGTGAACTTTAAGAGACATCCGTCAGAATGTCCAATTTGGCTAAAGTTTAATTCATCATCAAAATCTGAAACATCAACCCAAAAATAGTACATTTTTGAAGACAGTGATATTTTATTGGCCCAGGTGCGTATTCCTTTTGTTAACTGCTGATGCTGTTAAAGCCAGATTAAGCCACACCTACTTTTTGCCAACCATGTAGAAAGCAACCAAAAATAACCAAAAAAAACAGGACCACAGCAACATCAAATCTGAAGATACAAGTTTTAGGATTGTTTGAATTCTGATTTGATAATCAAATCATCAGTCACAGAGGGTGCTGGTATTTCTGTAGATCTGGCAAAGTTGTAGAAAGAAAAAACAAAAACCATGGCCTCAATTCACTAAGCGTTATTAAACACTTTATCAAACGTTTGATAATTTACCTCATGGGTAAAACCTAATTTTGAATTCACTAAGGTGTTATAGATTTATCTAATGTTTTATCGATAAACCTTTCAATAAATCTATAACACTTTAGTGAATTCAAAATTAGATTTTACTCATGAGGTAAATTATCAAACGCTTGATAAAGTGTTTGATAAAGCTTAGTGAATTGAGGCCAATATGTCTGTCAACTATTGTGTTAAAATAAATGGAAGAAACTGATCATTTGAAGTTTCTGTGACACAGAGATATACAAGTCAGGAGGCGAGATACCTGGAGACTACCCCGTTTAAGGCCATGATAGAGTCATTTTCTAAAGGAAGTAGTCGATCGAGTGCATTAAAGAAATGTCCAGGGAACACGACAAAAGAAATAGAAGAAATCTTGTTATATCATGTTAATGTACGCCAAATTATCATAATTCATATTTATTCTAAAAACGAGGCAGAAGTGAGAAAAACTGATGGCAGCAGCTCTTACAGAAAGTTAAAAATTTAGGTTTTTCCTAAAGAACTTTTTGACAGCGGAGGTTTACGAGAATGAAATCTGCCGGTGTTCTGTTTAAGTTTTCTATTAAACAATTATTAGACTCAAGCAAAATAATTAAAGCACTATAGAGTATTTTAGTTGGGGCTATGGTAATAAGTAGCAATTCATTTTCGAATTGCACAGGCAGAAGAGTGAATAGAAGGGACAGAATAACGATTTAGAATCCTAAAAATAAATCCCGAAATTGCTCACTTTAGGAGTAGTTTGACCAGAATGTTCTAACCATGAGGCTTCAGATATCACGGGCCTTATTCAATGTACTCTTTCTTCTAAGCTTTCTACTAAGAGATAATTTTTCATCTTCTGTTTAGAATAACTTTTTAGTACTCTGCAATTGAAAAACAAAGTGCCAATAAGTAGGTGAAAAAGTACTGTCAAAATTATTCTGAATATTTTCTTGCTTACTGGTGGCTTCAAAGACATTTTATTGTTAAGGTGTGAAACGTATCACCAAGGAGAAAACTTAGGCGAATAAGTAAATTGGTTAACTTATATGTCTTAAGAGTCTGAATATTTTATCAAATTAAATTGATTGCCTTTGTGTATCCTCTTTAGTTTATAAAAGCATCACATTTAATAAGCATGCTTGAGTAGCTAATTTTTGATATGGCACTTGGTGGTCTAGTTCAAGTGTGAATCTCTCCAATTGAAAACAGTTCCAAGTCCTTCCAAAACATTGTTTGAATGCATCCATTATAGGATACCATCAACAGATATGGAATGCTTAGCATGACATTTAAAACAGACATATGAATTTGCGAAAGGGCTGCTATGAATATATATTAAATATAAAATTAAATACGTGAAAATGGATATCTACTTTTTTAAGATCACTTAAACCAATGTGCAGCGGCAAACACAGTATAAGTTTAAAGTGAACCCGAGGTGAAAATAAACGAATGAGATACAATTGTATTTATCCTTCTACTCCTAATTTTTTTTTTTTTTTTGTAAGACATCCCATTGTTTTATTTTATATTTAAACATCTACAAAAGTAGATTGAATGTTTTGTTGTCTCTGCTCAGTGACCGTCTATTAAAGAGTCCCACAGTTAAAATACATGAACTATTGACCTTTTTCTATCTCTCCCCTGCTCTCGGATGTTGTTTTCTGCCAGGAAAACCTTTATGGCTGTATTTTTACTTATCAGTAATCTTTACTATATTCCCAACGAGGTACTGACGAGACACTTCCCTGCCTAAAAATGAACTTCATCAAGCAGCAAAATAAAACAAGTAAAACAGCCCAGTTAATACGTTTTGCACTCTACATACACGTTTATCTCATGTCACATGTCGTCTCGGGTACGCCTTAAGGAGCCCTTACAAATTTAGAAGGATTAAAGTATGAAGAGATCAACGATAAGATGCTAATAATTTCAGCAGACTTGGTTGACCAATACGGTTAAGAAATGTATCTGATAGGCCCATCGCCAAGCGGCCTACAATTTGTATTACATTTCCAGGCAAAGCATAATTCTAAGCATCTCACTGACCATCTCTGAGGAAGAAAAGTAAATTGTAACAGATGACACTTGCTCGATCATGACCGTTTCGCATCATATGGAACTAAAAGGGTGTCACGAAGGAGGATCTCAAATACGCAGGTGCACTTTCACTTGTGTAACACCAGGACTAAAAGATTGTCATTGTCTAGGACAGTGATGGCTAACCTTGGTACTCCAGCTGTGGCAAAACTACAAATCCCATCATGCCTCTGCCTCCCCGGGTTACGCTTAGAGCTGTCAGAGTATTGCAATGCCTCATGGGACTTGTAGTTCCACCATAGCTGGAGTGCCAAGGTTAGCCATCACTGGTCTAGGAGCTAAAGAACTGTTGTGCTTAATGTGGACAAAGGGGACAAACAAAACTCCAAGAGATCAGTAAAGCATGCATTATATCTGGCTGGAAAAGCATCGCTGGATATTCAGATGCCATCATTGAAAGCTTATTCACGAATACGTAAACATCTCGGAGTGAGGTAACTTGTAGGTGCAAGCATTGCTTTTCACGTATATAGGAAATGTTTACACACCACCTAAAACATAGCCAAAGACAACTGTAGCAGCAATGACAGTTAGAGGCTGTAGTAAAGTGATGATTGACTGCCATCTTCTCATAAAAGGACAAAAATTGTAAAAATTTTAATTCATACATGGACAATGTAGATTTCTCCAAGAGAAAAATGCACTATTAATTACTTTTTTCCCCTATGTTGCTGTCGCTTATGGTAGTCAGTAAATGTCTGAAAGACCTGACAGGTTTTTGGACTAGTCCATCTACTCATGGAGGATTCTCAGGTATTTTACAAAGCACTTACTGAATGACAGTTGCTTAGTCCAACTGCCAAAATAAGTGTGTGAGTAGAACGGCCGGCCGACATTATCGTATAGATTTTTTTCCAGGGCGTCCTTTCATAACGAACAAAAGTAATACAGAGAATCTCCCCATGAGGAGATGGACCAGTCCAAAATCTGTCAGATTTTTACTACCTACTGTAAGGGACAGCAACATAGGGAAATAAATACTTATAGTGCGTTTTACTCTAAGACATATGTACATTTTATACGCATGCATTTCAAATTTTAGAATTTTGTTGCGATAGTTCTCTTTTAAGTACTAGCCCACCCATTATCCCCCCCACACACAGGACTGCACCAATATAACAAGTGTTTATAATGGATGATCTGGAATATATTATTAACAGAGCAGATTGAAATGCAGCTTCAACAACAGGAAGCAAAGAGTTAACCTTCAAAAATGTCGAAGGGCATTAAAAGGCGGCGGCCAAGATATCTAGCCCACACCTATAAGTGTCATCCTTTAATTAGTCACTTCTAGAATTTATCAAGGCAGCCACAATCAAACTAATAGGTTCTGGCTCTATACAGTACCCTGGGCTCTAGATCCATACATCCTTTGCATATCTAATGGCAACAGATGTGCAGTTCCTGTTTAACCTATAGGTTGTATATCAAGGAAGAGCAACCCTCTGGAAAGAGACGAGGCATAAGAGATCGAGATCAACCTTAAACGAAGAGATAGATGTTGCTCATCCCTGAGCTGGAGATGTTCCTGAGTTTAATGGTACACAAAAGAACAATAACGCAAGTGTGGGGATGGGGATGGGACAAAAACAAAGGATTGAGCATTTGCGGCAGAACTCTTGTGGGAAGAGGTCTCCACACTCAGCTGACCCTGTACAGACCATTTCCCAATGAGTATCCTACAAGATCTAAAAGTTGTCTACAGGTTGCTGTGGAGATTGAAAGGAAGAAGCCAACAAACACTGTTCACTGATTGGACCTCCTCTTTCCACCAGCTATGGCAAAGCCACTACCTTCATACCGAATATGAACAGCATATTGATGACGGGATATTGGGCCATGTCGCCCAGTGTACATCAGAAGTCCTACAAAATAAGACATTGGCTCTCTAAAGAGTATTTTTCGGGAACCAGTGTTGTAAGGTGAGGAGAGCATAAGGTTCCTCCCTACAGGCTCTTTCTTATCGAATACCAATCTACTTTAATACGAGATAGCTTCCTTGAATTAGGTGTTCAAGATTTGAGTTTTGTAGTCTTTTGGTGTTGAGGGTTCTTTTGAAGTTAAAGCACATACAGTCAAGCTTCTGAAATGACAAAGCCATGCAGAGAGCTATTACATATTGGCAGAACTTAAAAGTGTTTACGTCAAGATCTCCTCTATATGGCAATACAGCGCCTAAGGGTGTTGATTGACATGCAAATCGTTTCAAGTTGATGCCAAACGTATGCGTCTTGGAAATAACCAAACAAAAGCAGATGTTGCATAACGCCTGTTAAGATTTAGAATTCTTAGCATTTCGCTGACCGTCACTTGTAGAATTCTTTCTCCACAGCCCACCTCTTGCTTTTGACTAGGACTTTAACTTCCATGTGCTAGCACAGTGTTGCCAACAAGGAGACATTGTGCTGCTCTTCTGGCAGCAATGCCATGTTAGACAATGGAAACTAACGAGAGGAATCCTTTACTGGGAATCTTACAGTTAAACTAAAAACCACCCCTGTCACTAGACCCAACATAATGCTGGGTAGACACAATGCCTTTTCCGTCCACTCGCTGGGAATTGGACGATGTCCATGTCCAATCTGCTCCTGTTCGACAAATGACGCAACTTCCTGTCGAATTACCCAGATATGAAATTGCATTGTGTGTACCCAAGCATAACACTTCACCACTATCTACCTACGGTTGTATGAAACACAGAGGCCAGAACAGCAGATGGAAAAAAATATATCAGTCCAGATGCATCTCCCTTCAACTTCTTTAATAGAAAAACTGAGCCAGTTAAAATCCAGTGTTTAAAATCAACAATTTGGCAGTTAATTAAACAACCAGCAGGGTTGATCAAACTCTAGGGGCTAAAACATTACTCAACGAGTCACTAATGCTGCAGTCTAAACTCTGGAAGAACGTCTGCCTTCACCATGGCCACAACTTCATCTCTTCACTAAAGCCTATCTAGGTGTAACCGAATCTTCTGGAACCTAAAATGGTTGATGACCATAGAGGTATTTCACGGTTTAAAAACAAAACATTAGCACACTCGTTTTGCAGTTGTAGGCTGGAAAGGACACTATGTGAACGCAGTTTGTACGTTTTACTCATTGGCACGGTCATCCTCTGATTGTTCACAGTTTCTTCTACAACTCAACAACCTATTGGTAAGTCAACTGGCTTCTTCTCGAAATTGTCCATCAGGTACGGAAGTTAACTTGCAATACTCTATGGGGGACAGCGGCAGACACTAATGAGGTCGCAAGCTGCCACGTAACTACAGAACAGTGCCAAATGCAAACATTTTGGAAAGACATTTTGGTTCTGCAACGCTTGAGATCAGTTATCCTTGCACGTGTAAGAGTTTGCATGCCTCCCTGCAACAGGTCTCCAAACAAAGACTTCCCCCAAAAAATAAACACAAAATACTGAAGTTGCAATACACAGCATCAGAACAAGATGACCTAATGACAGCGGGTCAGCGTTCTAAACCTATCAGGTCAAAAGCATGCAACGTTTGTAAAGAGTATTACATTGATTTTCTCTTCAATGAAGATATTAATAGCACCATCACAATAATACCATAACAGTGACAGAGATTTAGGACATTAATGAGAAAGTATAGTTTTCTTTTTTTCCTTTTAAACAGATTTGTTTTAACAAAATTAATAGTTTTTCCTAGGAATAAACAACTTTTTACGGGCCATCAAACCGAATCCACAAAACCTGACACAGGTCAAGGTCCTTGAAGCAATTTGGACTTACTGCCACTTTCTGTTTAAACGAATTCTGTCCAGGAGGAAAAAAACAAACAAACTCAGAAGTAAAACACTTTTCTGTGATCGGCCATTGTTTCAGGGGACAGGCTGACATTGCACAGCAGGTAAATTTCAAAGATTTTTTTTCCCTGTTCTGTTCTTAGTGTTGATTTCACTAGCAAAATGAATAAAAAAAAAATATAGAAGTGGGCATCAAGTATAGGTTTGCTTTATATTTAAAACATTAATTACAAAGGTTTCTTTTGTGGAGCTGGTTTGGCATGCTAGTTTTGTAAGTCGAAAACTAAACTGTAAAGTTCACCAAATTTTACTAAATTGACGGCCGATACTTAAAATTCTTATAATTTACTAAGAACTTTTTTAGTACACAGAACCCGAATGGTACAATTTGTACAGGTCAAAACTCAAACCAGCAGGTGGACAGCTAGTCATCTGATTAAATGTGCATTTTATCACAAAAAAAAAAAAAGTTATTGGATTATACCGAATATATAAATACAATTTAGAAAAAAAGAAAACAAAAACAATACAGTCTCTTTAATGTCATTGTCTTAAATCCTACCAAAATAAAGCTACCATGTGATCCTTGCACAAGGGTAAACATAAGCCTGTCAAGGACATTTCTATGGTAAACAATTCTCATTAGAGGTGCTTCCATATAGTTGACATACACCAATCTTCAATGAAGGTTGCGAGTATTGCTCCTTGTAGCTGACAATCGCATGAGTCGGGACAATTTAGGGGTTTCTAAAGCCACCACAGGCTGAAACAGACGCACATCACATAAAAGGTACGAGAGAGAGAAACAATGTTTGTGCAGACCATTTAGGGCTCATTCACACTATGTGCTGCGCTGTAAGTTTTAACGCAACGCACATAGTGTACGATTTACATGGCAACATTAAAGTCCATAGACTTTTAGGTTACCATTCACACTACAGGTGTGCGTTTCCATGCGTTACGATGTAACGCTTCTGGGGACATAAAATCGCACGACGCACACGTTTCCCGACGGGTACGGCTGCCGGCGTCTGCGCTCTAGCGCTCCCCGACGTGCATTCCGTGCGTTGACCGTGCGATGGCAGCGCAAGCACGAAATCGTGTTCGTGCTTGCGTTGTGTAGTGTGAATGAGCCCTTATAGATATTGTTTTTTAAAGGTAAGCAATGCAGACGCACTTCTGTACTACGTCAGTTGGTGATGTGCACTTATCACCACAGTTATGTTGTCTCCTATACTAGGTTCTCCTAAAGCCTTATACACATCTCAGATGGTTTAGGACCTCTTCTGACAAGAATCTAGCATGTGTACAAGGCCTCGCGATAAAACCCATCAGTAGGGAGAGTTCAGGATTGTTGGATCATCTAGTCCTATAGCCTAGGTGGACTACATTGTCCTCTCTCCTTACCCCTTCCTGATTCACTGCCCACAACACGTAGACCACCCTCCTACCCACTTGAGGCTAGCGACATTTTCGTACAGCATTGGCCACCAAACATTTGCCTGAGAGACCAAGACCCAAACCCTGCCAGAGGCAGTCATGGAAGGTGTGTACCTAGCCTTACCTTGGCACGGTCAATGGACAGGGATGAATCATCATTCATCTCCATGTGCTATCCCTTGTATTACTTTTATCATCAGGCCAGAAGACAAATAAGCTGCATGTCCTAAGTAGAGATGCTCAGCAAGATGCTAATATTTCAGCAGGCATGCAAACAATGCAAATTTTAAGCAGCTTGGAAATCGACCAAACAGGTGATGCATTTGAATGGCTCAACGCTGCATGCGATTTGCATTAAATTTGCATGAAGGACAGACTAGCCTCTCATTGACCATCATTAACTCATAACAAGTTTGAAGGGCTAGCTTAGAGTAGTATTTGTTGTTGCCAGGCAATGTGTACGTACTGTAAGTGACAAAGGATTGCACCCAGGTGCGTTGTCCGCGTGTCACACAACTGCAGCTTACTCTTCCATTAACTGAAAGAAAAGCAATAACACAAATTGCTGAACACTAGGCATAACTGTAGCAGCAGGAGTATGAAATTATGATGCTTGTGT